>NC_059352.1:2430000-2680000 GCF_019703515.2 Myxocyprinus asiaticus
AAAATATGTCTTATTAGCTGGTAAGTAGTATATCTTCCGCTGTTGTTTTGACTTATTAAAAAAATGCTGTTTTTAAATAAATAGCATTACAAAAGTTAGGCAACAATGACATTATAACCTGATCTCACAGTGAAATCACAAAGAGTATACAACTTTTCTTTCATCAAAATCGGTATACGTTGACCGAAATTTTGAAACACTGCCCCCAGTGGCCAAAGCGGTAAGTGTTGTAGGGCATATGGGCACGTGGGAGCTCCATTCATGTCCAGGAGAGGTCGCCAAAAGCTAGAAGTGAAGCAAGTTGTTTTCAGCTTTACAGGATGTTATATAATGAGGAGAAAAGCATATATTTATAGATTCTATCCCCCAACCCAAACACAAACCTTACCTTAACCATTAGTGGCGTAAAAAAGTAATATTATATGGAAAAGCGAAACCTCCAAATCATGCTTGTCATTGATTATTCAAACCTGGTTACTGTCTGGGTTTGAACTCTAGTCTCCCATGCAGCTGATGCAATGCGCTGCCAATCATGCCAGGTGGAAATGTAAATAAATTGAAACCACTGCAACATGTCTGATAAGAATGCTGCATGTCAGCACGTCGGCATACAGTCACCGATCCTAGGGTACCGAAACTATCGGAAACATCATGCCGACTTCACGTGTGATCATGTTGGACATTAGACAGAACAATTGCTGGTCATACCAGATACATTCAAACAGTTGAAACTATAATAACTTAGCTAGCAGGCAAATAGACCAAGGTAGTAACTAGTTTAGAGATTGGCATTGTTATAAGCATAAAAGTTTTTTTCCATTGTCCATTCCATTCCTTCCTCAAAAATGAAATTGAAAGCACTGCAGTATCACAATCCATCATAAAATGCCCCATTAGAGTGGCTAATGGTATCTAACATACTACCGCGCTAAGAGAGCTACCTGTCTAACTATCGGTCCAATAAAATATCTTTCCTGTCCAGCAAGACAGTTTTACATCCTTTAAGATCTCGGAGTTGTCGCCACCCCTAAAAAGTCAATACGATGTTGTTTTGTGTTTTATTACGGACTCTGTCGCCTTTCCTTTTTGCTAAAGACTCTTCTGAGGTTTCTTTATTTTGAAAATGGGTGATTCCCCAGAGAGTTGCATTTTTGAATGATCCATGGTTCATTTGTTGTGGCTACAAGCAGATATAGGGATAAAGTTATTAAATTGAATATGTGAAATATTTATTGGAGTACTTGAATTGGGCTTCAAGAGTGACTATTTATCAAAGCAGTAAAAGACTATTTAAATTATTATCTGTGCATAACCTAATTCATATTCATGAGTTTTGTGACATCACAACCAGCTTTGGCTAAGATCAAAAGTTTTTTTCTTTCTGCAGACCATCTAGCACCCCCTTGCGCCCGGTTTGAAAACCGTTGCTCTAGAATACTTGATTGTGATATATTTTTGTATTATGAAAACTAAACTGTACTGTATATTCAAACTACATATCTGATTCCTACATACGTATGTTAGTTTCAAGTCTCTCGTATCACTCAACACTCTCTTTCTTCTCCCATAGTCATTATTGGTCATTTTCGCCAAAAAAAAAACACAAAAAAAACCTCTCCAGATGCTTTGCTTCGGGGTCTATTATTACCCTGTCAGGGTTTATTTTGAGAAACTGACCGGCGGACTGAACATTGTCCATTATATATCATGCTAACTGTACTATGATTGAAATTGTAGTGTAATTGGCATCACTGAGATTCATTACTTCATAATCACTTTATTGTTAAGTGAGTGAATCTGGCGTGTGTCTCACTGTAGGTTGTCGTTTTGATTGGCAGTGGAGTTGGCATAAGTTTTCAGAGCCTTCTGAAACTCCTCAAGATCGTTCTGTGTCACCATCATCTGTCTCTGAACCAGAAGAATGTTCTAGACGGAGACAAAAATATTTAAAATAGGGCGAATTAATCCAACGATGTATCAAACCACAACAAAGTGTTATGGTTGGAAGAAGACAGGTAATAGTAGATATCGGTTTCATGTTTTCATACAATTTCATAGATGAGAGGTATTGAGTGAATGGAGAAGTTTCTTCAAACATCGATTGGTTATGAAAGCACTTACTGATTTATATGTGCTGGACAGAGTATCTTCTTTCAGAGGCTCCAACTTTGGACTCTAGAAATGAAGAATACACCAAAACTGATTCATAAATCACGTTGTCTAATGAATGGACAGATTAAGATATGTTTAAATAAGTAGATGGTTACCTGACACTCCAGTTTGTCAATGAGTTGCTGCAGTCTGTTGATCTGAGAGCACCAGTGTTCATCTGTATCTACGGTAACGCCTGAGATAGAACACACAACGATACACAGTACACAACTCAACTCATAATCAATACATACTGTCTTTGTGTGTGTTTGTGTGTGTTACCAGTAGTGAGAATGCCCGAGTATGGATCAGTGGGTGAAAGACACATGTTCTTTTGCACTCGACGGCCACATCTTCTGTTGTTCTTCTGTACGGCCAGATGCTCCGAGACCTTCACATCCTCAACTCTATAGAGAGAGAGAGAGAGAGAGAGAGAGAGAGAGAGAGAGAGAGAGCGAGAGAGCGAGAGAGAGAAAGATTCTTCGTAGCAACTTAAAATTGGTCTTAAATGGCATCACAGAAAAATTAAGGGATGCACCGATACCGATGTGTGTGCCGATACGATATATAATAATTTAGAACACATTTTAACTACAGTCTTGACCAACACAGAATAGGAATCGTTTGAAAGCTTAGAAGCTCTACTTTACAATGCATGTAGCGCTTTCGAATTTGCAGACAAATCAGAAGTGTTCTGATTTGATTCTTTATAAAAACGTTTGCACTGTACATGCTATTACAATCAGTAAAAACATCAGACTCATCAAATAGCCATGTGTCATATGTTGTTGGAAAGCTCTCAAACAGTTTTACTCACAGACAGAAATATAGCAAGTAATAGCCAAGTACATGTCTTTGACAATTATGTTGGTGTTGCATATATGCTGTGTTTTTGCTTATAATTTCACGAAAAATAAACAGAACATAAAATATCACATAATATTACTTAGAGGAGGTGATTATCTTTCAAATGAACCCACACACAAGGTCATGGGATGTATAGATCATTAGATAATCCACACAAAGCACAATGTTACATATGGCCACCAGGAGATGGCGCCAAATACATGACACAGACTCAATGATGACTCAAATGGCACAGAATGAAACGCATTCTGTGAAATCTCATTACTAAAATCATGTCTGCATGCTATACAAACCTTTAGTCATTGTTGTGTTTGCATGTGAAATTAGTTCTTATGTACAACTATTATGTTTTATTTGTTTGGAGAGGCTTTTGGACACTTGGAGATGTTTTTGGACACTATGATAAATTATTTTTGTAATGCTATAACTTTTGATTGCTTTGTCGTATCAACACAAAATGTTCCTCAGTTACAGTTGATATGATTGGGAACAAAACAAAAGCGGTTTTTGGAGCCACCTTATTTGCAACCAGAGATATATTTTGTCAAATAATATATATATATATATATATTAGCAGTTTCTTAGGGTCTCAGAATATATCATAATCTATATCGTTAAAATAACTGAAACGTTTTCTTTACAATGATACCAAACACTTGACCCTCCTTTTCTTTTTCATTTTTTTCTCTTTTTTTATTTATTTATTTATTTATTTTTGGTATAAGCCTTTAATTTTGGGTATACCACTGAAACAGGAAATCTTTAAAAACAACTTCAGAGATTAAAGGGATAAAAGGTTTTCTTAAGGTACCAAATTAACTTTTAAAGGGTTAACAAGATAAAAATTAAAAAGAAAAAATAACTTCAGAAGCAAAATTTCCAGAAAGTATTAAGACTTGTCTTCAGAGAATGCATTTTAAATAGGAGCTGAAACTGTTAGTAGACAGAGCGGATGACAGGTATGACAAACCACAGCTGCTATAAGAGAGAACACAGTGTCTGAACTTCACCTTTCACTGCCAAGAATTTATGAACAAGAGAACATCACTGAATGTAAATAACTTTTAGAGCACTATAACCCTCTTGACGTCACCTCACATATGTTCACATGACTCAAACTGTCTCTCAAGACTGTTAATCTTCTGTTAATATCGTCACAATCACCATAGTCGCCAGTAATTGTTGCAATCTTTCTTCTCTTCTGCAGTACCTCAAGCCGTAACATCAAGGAACAGTTCATATATTAACTACTGGACCGCAATAAACACAGTTTTCAGGGTTGTTTATGGGTAACCACTTAACTGTACAGGCAATCTAGTTATGAAACAGTCGCACTAATGAGCCTTTTTGTTTGACAAATGGGAATTGGATGCAGGCAGAACTGAAAGCACAAATGGCTTTTTCACTTATTGAGCGATCAGTAGCGAACAAAAACATATGCAAACATTTTTACAGCCATGCAGATTTCTGTTGCATAAGGACTCCTCTGAGAATAACAACGCAAGAATGTTGTGTCTGTGACAAATCATTTGTGAGGATCGACTAACCCACAGATGAGCAAGAACAAGAATTAGATGCAAGCAGCAATTATGGGGCCAAGCACCGAAATGGAAAGCATTGCACAACATTAACCACAACCCAAAGATCACATATGACATAAAGCATAAACACACACAACATTACACCTCGCCTCAGGATGGATATAAACCTACGACTTTACGTTCAACAGGTTACTGGACAGTCACCAAATGGACATACCAAGCGTAGAGCAATCAAAGCCAATCATCATAGTCACAATAATCAACTTTGTATTCATGTATCTATCAAAATTTGATTGTAGAAAAGCCCAGCAACCATATAGTAAGCCCAATGCAAAGATCTCTGTAACAACAGAAATTTTAACTGCATGATTTGTCAAAATGGGGATTCAAACCCACAACCCATGACATGATAAACCAGTGCTTTAACACACGGAGCCACACAGTTGACATGACAGGCTGATGTTAGAGAGACATCGCAACGTTAGAGTCAGCACACAAGTGTGGATTATTTTTTTAATTATAGGTGGCGCTGTCTCAAAACTGTTCAGATTTTCTCAGGACATGATGTTTATGATGCATTATTATTATTATTATTATTTAATCTGACAAGCTTTTAAAAGATATATCACTTTTTAATAAAATTCTATGTGGCGAGGGACAGTATGGCTGACATGAGAAAAATTGGTATCGTTGAAATCCACATGATCTAAGGAAGACACCAATCCCATGATTTTAGGACATACGGTTCAAAAGTTACGGGCAAAAAATACGGGCCTTTTTTTACATCTTTTGACCTATAGGTGGTGCTGTCTCCAAACTTTACATGTACCCTCAGATCATGGCCCTGATGAAGCATACCAAGTTTCATTTTGATAGGACAAACAATAAGAAGAACAATAATAATATTAATGGATACAATAGGGGCTACGCACCTTCAGTGCTCGGACCCTTATCATAAACAAAACAGAAGACATACATGTCTGGAGCTCGCTGCTTTATGTTCTCATTTATATAAATTCTCGGATCTGACACAGGTTGATGTTCCACTATGGACGACAGAATGTACACTCCTAAAAATAAATGTTCTTTAGTGGTTCTTTACAGCACAACAGGTTCATTAAAGAACTCTTTTTCTTATCGACAACCATTTTGATAAAGTTCTTTAGTTGCGTTATGGTTCTTTGGAGATTATTACTGAAGGAACTTATATTCTCCTTTGTGGAAACTATATTCTCAATTGTAAAATCTATATTTTTAATTGCGGAACCAACCTATATAAATTGTTTAACCTATATTTGTAATAGCGGAACCTATATTTTTAACTGCAGAAACTATATTTTTAATTGTGGAAACTATATTTTTAATTGGGGAACCTATATTTTAATTGCAAATCCTATACAGGATTTTTAATTGCAGAACCTATGTTTTAATTAAGAAACCTATTTTTATTTGTGAAACCTATATTGTTATTGTGGTACCTATATTTTTAATTGCAGAAACGATCATTTTAATTGCAAAACCAATATTTTTAATTGGGGAACTTCTATTTTTAATTGATGAAACTATATTTCTAATTGTTGAACCTGTAATTTAATTGCAAAACCTATATTTTTAATTGCAAAACCTATATTTTAATCGTGGAACCTATATTTTTAAGAATGTAGGACAAATACAATTGTACACATTTGTGTTTACTTAAAATAAGAAACGTCCCCACAAGGATAGTAAAACCTAAAATCTCCATGAGGAAAACAGCAAATATCAAACTAAAGAAAGGTTTTTGTAAAGTTTAGGTTTAGGGGTAGGGCATAGCTCAATATCATTAGCTCAATATAAAAACAATAGAAGTCAATGTAAAGTTCCCAAAAAGCCGTGAGTTTGTGTGTTTGTGTGTTTGTGTGTTTGTGTGTTTGTGTGTTTGTGTGTAACTCACAGAGTTGTGCTGCTCTGAGCCTCCACGGCCTCCATCGCACACTGTAGAGACATCTGGAGTGACAGCAGCTGACTAGATGATTCCCTCAACATGAAACGTGTCACAAACTGCCCGAGAACTGACGAACCCTGGTACTCCTATAGCAAGAGACAGAGAACACAAATAATGACGATTAATTATTTCCCATTTCCCATTTTCCTTACTCGCTGCATCAACCGATAAGTGTTAAAGACAAGTCCCACCCTCATGGCCATCTACTTAAAAACCTGAAGTATTCCTGTTATCAATACAGAATATAACATGACAAACACAATTAACCTGAGGCTGATAAAGGACGCCATCCACTGACTTTTCTCATGAAGCAGCTTGTAAACAAAACTAACCTCCACTTTATCCTGGACAAACAGACCGGCAGCGTGTCAGATACGATTAATACCCAGGAAACAATCTAAGTGACTATTAGGAGGAGGCAGGTTTCTGCATTAGAGACGATCAGTCTCCAAAAACACAAAGATCTCTGCTGGCAGATACAAAAGATTATAGTGGACTAATGCTGAGCATTTCTGTTCACTGGACTACAAAAGACTTGAGTGCATGTGTCATACTGACAACTTTTATGGTACTTTTATCGTGTTTTTTTGTGTTTTGACAGTTCCTTGTCACTGTATGCTTTTATGTATACAAACATCCATAAACTGAGCTGACATGTGCTTATAAAAATCTTCACTTCGGTTCTGCTGAAGAAGGAAAGTCATACATATCTGGGATGGCTTAAATGTAAGTAAATCATAAGAGGATTTTCATTTTTGGGTGAACTAACCCTTTAAAGTAAGTGCTTTTATAAAATTATTAGCTTCACACCATCCAAAAATTGGCCCCATTGATTTCCATTGATTTTCTCCCCAATTTGGAATGCCCAATTTCTACACCTTGTGGTGGCGTAGTGACTCGCCTCAATCCAGGTGGCGGAGGATGAATCTCAGTTGCCTCCGCGTCTGAGACGTCAATCCGCGCATCTTATCCCGTGACTTGTTGAGCGTGTTACTGCGGAGACATAGCGCATGTGGAGGCTTCACGCTATTCTCCGCTGCATCCACGCAGAACTCACCACACGGCCCACCGGGAGCGAACCACATTATAGCGACCACAAGGTGGTTACCCCATGTGACTCTACCCTCCCTAGCAACCGGGCCAATTTGGTTGCTTAGGAGACCTGGCTGGAGTCACTCAGCACGCCCTGGATTCGAACTCGCGATTAGTATTTTTTTTACGTCATGTGCTTTATTTTACATCATTTTATTTATGAAGTACACTCAAAAAATTCTTTATTTAATACATTTCCATCAAATTAAATTAAGCAATCTTTAACATAATTAAATGAAAAAACTAAATATTTTACGTTTTATATATATATATATATATATATATATATTTATTTATTTATTTATTTTTTGTTCCAGGGTAGTAAGTGTTATTTCCTAATTGCTTATGCCTCAAAAGTATAGAAAATGGCTATTATTCCCCACAAACATTGCTTTTGTAACCAGGACAGTGATATTTTGAAATGTACCTATTTCCAATGAGAAAACGGGCGAATTTGTGTCTTTTCGTTCACATAAAGTCAGAAAAAAAAAACATATGAATCCAAATTAACATGTATTTATACTAAAGTAATATTCAAAGCCGTGCTGCTCCATAATGGTAACAAGTACACGTCTCTTCCCCTGGCTCACTCGGTGCACCACAAAGAGGATTGCAACAGCATCAAGACCTTGCTGGACACCTTGAAGTATGATGAGTACGGCTGGGAGGTCATAGGAGACTTCAGAATGGTGGCATTCCTCATGGGTCTCCAAGCCGGTCTTACCAAGTTTCCCTGCTATCTTTGCCTTTGGGACAGCAGGGACACCAAGGCGCACTACCACAGGCGGGACTGGCCACAGCAGACCGAGTTCACTGTGGGGAGGAACAACGTCAAGTGGGAGCCACTGTGGACCCCCGGAAGGTGCTGATGCCACCACTGCACATCAAATTGGGCCTTATGAATCAATTGGTCAGAGCTCTAGATAAGGAGTCCGCAGCCTTCAAGTACCTTCAAGACTTCTTCCCTAAGCTGTCTGAGGCAAAGGTCAAAGCCGGTGTCTCCATTGCACCACAAATAAAGAAGGATTTTGGATTCATATGTTGTTTTTTTCTGACTTTATGTGAGCGAAAAGACACAAATTCGCCCATTTTCTCATTGGAAATAAGTACAAAACATCACTGTCCTGGTTACAAAAGCAAAGTTTGTGGGGAATAATAGCCATTTTCTACACTTTTGAGGCATAAGCAATTAGGAAATAACACTTACTACCCAGGAACAAAAATTGTGTTACATAGTGTAATAAGTTTAAGTTTAACGAGTTGAAATAAGTTTAAAATGTACACAATTCAATTTAATGGAAATCTGTAGTGAAATTGAAATACGTAACTCTTAAAGATACGCTTAAATATTTTTAGAGTGTAAGGAGAATTACAGAAAACTCAGGATACATATATTCAATAGAATTTGCAAGGAATTGTCATGAAAACAATGTCTCAATGCAATTCAGCTGGGGCCATGATGCTTGAAAACACACCTCTTATTCACACAGGAACTGCGTTTTTCTAAATCGAAAATGGACACTTTCGAAAACGCTCTCTATTACTCCATACTTTGGAAAACAAATGAGTTTTCAAAATTAAATGGATTAGTATGGATGTGGCCTTAATGGTCCTAAAAAAAGGCTTCATTTTCTTTATGCAAAATATAATTTTTGGGGGTGAAATGAATAAATGTTCACCCATTTTTCTTGATTACCTCCTTCGTCTTGTCCATGGCCTTTAGCACGGCAACATTGAGTTTCTCTAAAGCAGAGAGAACATCCAGATATTCTCCAAGATGCTGAGAAAAGTAATCTGAAAACAGCAGGCAACAGAGAGAGAGAATTATTGAGCAGAACACCAAATATGAGTCATACAAAGAAAGTAAGAAATGTCTGAAATAAACAAGCTTCACGGTCTGTTTTATCGAAGATTTGTCCTTCATCACTCACAAACACACACTCTCAGAAGTAACTCTGGACTGCTCTTAAAGTGAAGGCTGTGGCGCTCTTTGGCTCAGCTGTTCGATATTTGCTTGAGTACACGAGCCAATGAATTATGCAGCTCTCTGTTCTGGGAAGAGGAAGGTTTCTTCCTTCCAGATCGTTGCCTGTTGACTAATATCAGTGTCTTTAGCCCCTGGCCTATTCGAGCACAAAGCAAGATTCAGTCTGTGTCCCAATTCACAGATTTAAACTACAGAACAAGAACACACATGCACCCAAATCCTTCACTAGCAACTATACTGATCTGTGACATCAAAGACAGCAGACAGAGAAAAATTCACGCTTCAAGTTCGATTCAAGTCCATTTCATGTTTTCCAGAAAAACTGTGCACTAGTGAAACTTCCACAATTTTATTTATTTACTTTTTTCATTTTTGCAGACTGATATTACATGGTTTATTACATGTATCACGGCAGTTCTGAGATCAAATGTCCACTAGGTGGCGCTAAAAGCGAGTTACATTTTCTCCCAAACAGATGATGTTTTTAAGGTTAATGCTCTATCGAGTTTTAAATCAACCAAACCGACCTCCCTACCCTAAACCTCAAACCTAAACCTAACTGATAGTGTCAGAAAAAGCAAATGTGAGATGAAAAACACAATTGCACCATTTTGTGGTGCTTCTATGACACTTTCGGCTCATGTGTCGACAAAATAATGTTCTTAACCTTTAGTTGATTTCTCTTCCTGCTACCAGAAACCCTATTTCTATTTTCTTTTCAGTATGATCATTTAAAGGAATTATCCACACCTACCTGATAGTTTGTCTGTATCAAGGTTACTGGAAAGGAAAGAGGAGAGAGAGACAGAGAGAGACAATAAAATAATGAGACAAAAACGTTAATTGAATTGGAGAGGAGTCAAGGATTTGAAAGTGGTGTCATTAGCGAGGAGTATATGTGGGCTGGCCGCAGCTTTGCCAGATTTTTAAAGTGTAAACAGAACAATTATGATCCGTTCTTGTTAACATCACTGGGCTGAGGTGAAATTTCTCAACAGATGGTAACTTGCTGAGATAATGATCTTGCTAATGGAATAAAACAAGAGTATGAGTATAACTAAATATACTTACAGACCTTATGACTTTTGCAAACCTCAGACTTACACTTCAGTATTTCAACCAATTTCATATATGGTGCACAAATCGATTTATCAATCTGTCTGTATGTCTGAGCAATGTTCTGGTAACGTTAGTTTATTGTTATAAAAATTAAAACCTTATAATAGCCATTGTGGAACGTTCTGTATAAGTTCTTATGAGATTGCCAGAAAAACCTCCCTGCAACATTCTGGGAACATTAGTTTATGGTTATAAAAAAATAAAAACCTAAAAATAACATTAGAAAATGTTCTGTATAAGTTATTTTTAGATTGTCAGAAAAACCTCCCTGCAACATTCTGGTAACGTTAGTTTATGGTTATAAAAAAATAAAAACCTAAAAATAACATTAGAAAACGTTCTGTATAAGTTATTTTTAGATTGTCAGAAAAACCTCCCTGCAACATTCTGGTAACGTTAGTTTATGGTTATAAAAAAATAAAAACCTAAAAATAACATTAGAAAACGTTCTGTATAAGTTATTTTTAGATTGTCAGAAAAACCTCCCTGCAACATTCTGGTAACGTTAGTTTATGGTTATAAAAAAATAAAAACCTAAAAATAACATTAGAAAACGTTCTGTATAAGTTATTTTTAGATTGTCAGAAAAACCTCCCTGCAACATTCTGGGAATGTTAGTTTATTGATATAAAAATAAAACTTAAAAATAACCATTAGAGAACGTTCTGCATAAGTTAATTTTAGGTTGTCAGAAACATCTCCATGCAACGTTCTGGGAATGTTAGTTTATGGTTATAAAAATAAAACCTAAAAATAACCATTAGAAAACATTCTGTATAAGTTATTTTTAGATTGTCAGAAAAACCTCCCTGCAACATTCTGGGAATGTTAGTTTATTGATATAAAAATAAAACCTAAAAATAACCATTAGAGAACGTTCTGCATAAGTTAATTTTAGGTTGTCAGAAACATCTCCATGCAACGTTCTGGGAATGTTAGTTTATGGTTATAAAATAAAACCTAAAAATAACCATTAGAAAATGTTCTGTATAAGTTATTTTTAGACTGTCAGAAAAACCTCCCTGCAACATTCTGGGAATGTTAGTTTATTGATATAAAAATAAAACCTAAAAATAACCATTAGAGAACGTTCTGCATAAGTTAATTTTAGGTTGTCAGAAACATCTCCATGCAACGTTCTGGGAATGTTAGTTTATGGTTATAAAATAAAACCTAAAAATAACCATTAGAAAATGTTCTGTATAAGTTATTTTTAGACTGTCAGAAAAACCTCCCTGCAACATTCTGGGAATGTTAGTTTATTGATATAAAAATAAAACCTAAAAATAACCATTAGAGAACATTCTGCATAAGTTAATTTAAGCTTGTCAGAAACATCTCCATGCAACGTTCTGGGAACGTTAGTTTATGGTTATAAAAAAATAAAACCTAAACATAACCATCAGAGAACGTTCAGTTTACGTTTTTGGGAATTGGTTCCCAAAAAAATAACCAAAAGGGAAATGCTAACGTTAAAGGAACGTTCTGTGTTTGCTGGGTATCTCTAGTATCTAAATTACCCCATTAGAAAATTGTCCTGCATACACATTATCTAGTGTATAAATGTCAAACATGTACTTAAACACCATTTGCCAGTATAGTTACTAGTATAGAGACAACATGCCACAGAATAAAGCCTGGAAATTCACACCATCCCACATCGATTTGATTGTGCATTTTTATGCTAAATTCCATATTCATATTCTTACGCAGACAGAAACTTATCTAAAATACCCTCAGTGATTCTTGTCACATTGACTCACCATCACAGTCAAAATACAATTATTAAATAAAATAGACTCTCAGGCTCTAATTGCCTAGAGTGCTCCCAGATAGCATTAATGGACTTTTAATATTTCTGCAAGACTGAGCGCCAAAAAAAAACTAAAGCTGAAAAGGGACTGGATAATGAATTGGGTAATGAAAGAAAAACTACAGGTTGTCAAAACTGATGTTTAATAACACCACTTTGCACAGACTATAAAACTTTATTTGAATTTTACTTGATTTTGCACATGAATTTATGGAATAGGCCATTTTAAAGGAGCAATAAAACAGTGAAACAGTGTTTGCAACCCCTTTTACTTCCATATTCTGACACGTTCCTGAGCGAAATAGGATATTTAATGAGAAAAAAATGTTAGTGAATAAATTAGATGGTGAAAAGTGGTCTTTATGTGGCAAATCGTTAAAAAATAGGATGCTTGGTGACATCAGTTTTTCTTTGAAATAGCATGCACCACAGAATTGTCCACAATAATAAAAAGAATAATAGTAATACACTTTATTCTTATATAGCGGGCCCTGTTTGTAGAGCGCTAGCGCTAAGTGCAGTGCTATGCTTTAAGTCATATATGCAAAGTCAGTGGGCATGGCCATAAAGTTTTGGTATTTTCGTGCAAGCATGCGCTAAGTCTAGGCGCAAGTGGGTTTGGTGAAATTGCTCAAGCAAAACGCTAATGGGCTGGGTCAAGTGCAATTTAATTCTGAGGTTATTCCACCATCTGGGTCTCTTTATATAGTCCATTCCCTGTCAAACACCATGCATATAAAAGGAGCGTGTCACTGTCATAGAAAAATGCCTGACGCAGTTAATGCACAAAAGAACGTATGTCCATATTTCTATTCTTCTAATTCATTGCATACAGTCCATTTACATTACCAACTTCTTATTAATGTGCATGTCTTTGTTTATATCTCCCAGGGGAATGGGAGGTCTGTGGGGGCATACCCAGCGGAGCGGCTCCCATTGGGGTCCCCAAATCACACCCAGTGCTAACCGACGTGGCCTCAAACCCGTAGGTACCTCTCCGCTTCCGACGGCCACGATCGCTGTCTTACGTGCTTGGGCGCTGCCCATGCGGAGACAGCGTTCGTGGATGGGTCATGTCCTCACTGCGAGAACATTACCATGGCAACATTGCGGTCACGGATTTCCTGCCTCAGAGGGAGAGCCATCCCAGCGGCTCCCCACCACGGTCCTTCTACCTACGGGTTTGAGGCCGCTTCGGTTAGCACTGGGGGTGATTTGGGGACCCCAATGGGAGCCGCTCCGCTGGGTATGCCCCCACGGACCTCCCATTCCCCAGGGAGATACTGTTTAAACAAAGGCATGCGCATTAATAAGAAGTTGGTAGTGTAAATGGACTATACGCAATGAATTAGAAGAATAGAAATATGGACTTACGTTCTTTTGTGCATTAACTGCATCAGGCATTTTTCTATGACAGTGACACTCTCCTTTTATATGCATGGAAAATGGGGTTCAGGATATGGATGTTGGCTATTATTAATCATTTTCATCTACTGACACACAAATCATGGCTAGTATTAACAGTGATTGTATCAGCCTTCCAGGTTAGACTGTGGATCGAGAGATTTTTGCATGCACTTCACCTCTACCAGTCGATTTTGATTTGGAAAAAATTAATTAATTTATTGAAACACGAAAAAATGTAACCAAAAATATTTCTAAATTAAAATTTAAACAAAATGAAAATATAATCAAAATAATGAAGTGGTCAAAAAAATCATACCGAATCCAAACATTTTACTCTCTCCAACTTCTTCCACCGGTCCCTTTTGTAGTGACTCAAAAATCACTCTAGGACAACAGGTGGAAAAATGCCAATATAAATTAGATCATAAATACAATTGTAAACATAGCCTAAAAATAATATTAAAAATACTTGAAAAATAAACCATGAACTATAATTCTCTCATAAATATTTGTCACATAAAATGGCTGCAACAGTGATTGGCAGGGACATCATTTGTTGTTCCACTATATTTTCAGAGTTTGGACCTGAACTTTATTACCACCTGCTGGTGGAATCTCCAAACTGCAAATACAGGAACTGAGTTTAGACTTTGCACTGAAACCAGACAAGCTTTTGAAACGTCTTAGTGCAATTACCTATTTCTGAGGAACACACACACAGATAGCGCAAACACTTGCACTCTCGCGATAATTGGATAAGACGTAGCACTTGATTGTTGCGCATAACGCTACAGAGTGCAGTCATGAAGGGTAAAAACAAGATATGTTTACATTTATGCATTTTGCAGACACTTTTATCCAGAGTGACTTACAGCACACTTATTACTGGGACAAGTAGAATTGTTTGAAGTAGAATTGTACAAATGTGGCCATACTCTTGGGACCCATTTTTCATTTCCACAACTCCTGCCCAGTGGCACAAATCACATTTATCTTTGGGATAAAGAAAAAATAAGGTAATTCTCCTTCTAGATAAAGGCCAAGAGCCCGCAAATCTACAGACCAGTTTAATGTTTTAATGAGGAATTCAAATGCATACGATGCAAAGAGCAGAACCTTATATTTAGACTCATTTACTACACACATGTGAATACAGTTATTACTCAGTGGCCAGTCACTGATTGCACAACTATTCTATCCTTTCAGCTCAAAGTGTTTTGAGTCAGGATCTTTGTGTGTGTGTGATGCAGAGCTGCAAAGCAGTTCTTTTGTGCAGTCAAATTTGCTGCTTTGTTCAGTCAATGCCTCGGCTTCCTGGAACACAATTTTCATGCTTTGAATCGTACATGCCACCTCGGGTAATACTTTGATCCTCCTGCGTATGAACATTTGGCTTATTCATCTTCCATGTAGACAACTCAAAAAGCCACTGCATGTGGTGCAATATAGTAATCATGCCCCTCTGAAAAGTGACTAATTAAGGAATTAAATCAAAATGTACAGTTGTCAAGGATACAGGTCAGCTAAGGCTAAATTGTGCGTTTGTGATGTTTGAGGGACATACTTTGTCTGTCGTCCATCGATAGAGTAGAACAGCTCCCGAAGCTCGTCTGTTGTGAGTATCCCATCAGCAAAATAAGCTTTAAACTCCTCAAAAGACAGCTTACCATCATCTACAACAAGATATGAGAGAAAAGATGACAGAGTATTAGCAACAAATCTTCTTTTGCACTCTAACTGAAATACTGACAATGTTCGGAATGGAATACTAGTGTACTCCATACTGAATACTGCATAGTGTACATTGTATACAGCCTACTATTTTTCTAAAATAGTATGTGAAACCGAATGCATAAAGTAACAATGAACATTTCAAACAATATTACGCTACATTGTCACATGACCTCATCACGTTGCGTGTTTAATTCAGCGTCCTATTGGAAATAATACATTGCACTTCTGAAAAAAACAAACAAAAAAACAGCTTAAACTAGCCAAAGCTGGTCAGAGCTGCGTTTCCCAAAAGCATCGTAAGTCTAAGTAGATCGTAGAAGTCACTGGCGCCAGTTGTCTCTGTGATCAACTTATGCTTGCGATGCTTTTGAGAAACGCAGCCCAGGTTGGTCTGGTTTGCTGGTTTTAAAGGGATTTTGGGCAGTTTTCAGTTTGTTTGGCTGGGAGACGAGCTAAACCAGTTCAGGATTGTTAAAGCTGGGTTTTTTTTAAATTTCTTTTATAGCTGGAATATTTGAGTGATTCTCACATGGGCGTAGATTTGGCTTGAACATTTTGGGGGGGGGGGGGGGGGTCGCAGCGTGAAGCATTTACATATTTCCATTGATCATGGTATAAATAATGGATGGGGGGGGGGGGTTGTACTTGCTTGTTTTGATTATTATTATTATTATATATATATATATTTATTTTTTTATTTTTTTATTTATTTATTTATTTTTTGCAGAGAAGCCAAGGATTTTTTTTAGCGACTTGAGAAGGTTACGAAAACGACTTTCGGGAGCGACTTCCAATGAGAGTGAAAAGTAGGCTTCATTTTCTGTATGAAAAATATAATTTCTTATTTCTTTTGATTTTGGAATAAAATACACACAAAAAAATATTTTAAGATTTCCGCATTTAAAAATGAAATTAATAATACTAAAATATAAATATAATGTATTTTAATAACTTATACAGGTGCATTAAATAAAATATAAAATAAAATAACAAAAATTAGGCTTAATTTTCTATATGAAAAATAACTTCCTATTTCTTTTGATTTTGGAGTAAAATACACACAAAACATTTTTTATTTTAGCCTAATTTAAGATTTATGTATTTAAATATTAAATAAATAAAAATATAATACAATACATTTTAATAATATATACAGGTGCATTATATAAAATATAAAATATAAATAACTAAAATATTCTTATACTTATTTAAAAAAGTCATTCATTTAATTTTGTTACATTTACTCAATTCGATGTAATGAATTTTGTAATTCAATTGTAACGTGTAAATCTTAAAAATAGGCTAAAATGTTTTTTTAGTGTAGGTTTAGGACATGTTCTTGTCAGGTTTCTTGAGAATCACCAATTTTTCATTTTTTATCCAATTTTATGTGAAATGTCACAACTTTAGCAGTCTGATCAAATAATGAACACAGAAACAGGTGTTAAAAATCACAGTTGAAATTCCTGCTGAAAAACAAAATAATTCTTGGACCAACTTTATGTTAGGTGTCTTTAACTACTATGTACTTAAGCATTTGATACAATGTTCCTATTATTTACATATGTGTAATGGCATTGTACTTACATTTAAAATAAATCTGTAGATACACTGTTAAGCTCACCCCTAACCCTAAACCTAAACCCTAACCCCAAACCTACTCCTACATGCAGTGCATGCAATGTATTGCAGAAATAGTAGTATAGTATAGTAGTACGGTAGTAATGCTATTCCGAGCATTTTCTTTACAGCCCACGGCAACCAATCTTTATCAGGTCTGATGAACACCTGGGCAATCTGATACAGATGTCGTATATCAACCTTGATACATATGAACTGCCATCTGGCTTTAGTGCATTTGCTCTTATTATGAGGAAAAGTGGAGAAGCTGTCATCTATCAAGTGCCCAAAGAGAAAAAAGCAAGTATACACAGAGTAGCTTTGACAGCACTCATTCATGATGACATCACAGCTGTCAGATCATCTAAAACACTCTAAATATAACAAATCTTCTCATTAGTGTTGATTTTATCACATCCCACAGGATTTTCATTTTCAGTGAGGATAGGAAAGTGACTTGACACTGGAAACTTGTCGCATCACAACCAGTTTGGACACAGTATCGGTTGAAGAAGATCAGATTAAACTCAGAGGAAGTAATTTCTGGGCAAAACCTGCACCGGGTCACTTTCAGTGATGTATAAAGTTACTTGCCCTGTGAACTTTTTTATTGGAACAGAGAAAAGTTTCAGATATAAATCAAAGGGAGATTGCAGAAAGAGGCAGTGTGTCTCCACGGCGAGAGACGTTTGAGATCAGTGGAGGCCGACTCATTTATTTCAAGTTTGCCAGTTCAATCCTCTTTGAAAAGTACACTGTAAGAAAAATGAATCACACAAAGCACACATAGCTGACAATAATTAGGATGATTAGGTGGGTTCCATATATTTTAAGTTATATCTTCAAATAAATAACTCTACTCTCATCAATTATCAATAATAAATACGTTATTTCATGAAGGGGCATGCAAAATATTTAGTGGTGTTCTCCAAGGCTGGCATCACTATTACTATTGCTTAACACTTTACAATAAGGTTCAATTGTTAAAGGGATAGTTCACCCAAAATTGAAAATTCAGTCATTGTTTACTCCCCCCTGTGTTGTTATAACCCTATATGACTTTCTTTCTCTTTTTCTTAGCACAAAGGGAGAAATTGTGAAAAAAATGTTTGTGCTCAGTGATGTCATACAATGGCAGTTTATGGTGACCACCTCTTCAAGCTTCAAAAGAACACAAAAGTATAATTCAGAAGTCTGATAAATTATTCCATGAGACTCATGATTGTTATGAAAGCATACGATAAGATTTGGTGAGAAACAAACTGAAATCGAATGTATTATTTAGTGAAAATATTCACTGACCGTTGATCTCCTGTGTGCGTTCATGATAGGACATGAGAGCAACAGTTCACGTAGACCCTTCGCGACATTGGGGCGTTCAAGTGAAAACTCGTTATGTTTATTTAAAAACAGGTCGTCCACAGCGATAGTGACAACAGAACACAACACAGCTGCACACAAAACAGATAACGGAACTTGTGCTGTCTGAAGAGTTTGTAGTCGAAGAATTGGTGCATTTCTATGCCCAGCCAAGTGTTTCTAACACTTGTTTGTTTTTAAGCAGGGTCCTAGTGAAATCTGTTTTATTTTTTCCCCAAATCCTTTTAATTTTTTATTATTTTTCAAGAATTCCATGTTCCCTATCTGTCACTCACTCGATGTTGTGTCGAAGTAGTGACACTAGGGGTCACTCTTGGGAGCCCCAAACACCTCTGATCTTTGAGAAAAGGCCAATGAGAATTAAAGAGTGGAATTTGCATGCCACTTCCCCCGACATACGGGTATAAAAGGAGCTGGCTTGCGACCACTCATTCAGATTTTCTCTTCAGAGCCGAGCAGTTGTGTTTCAGCGAGCTGAATTCCTCCGCCGATCCATTCACCTCTACAAAGCTGTTGGATTTACGGCACATTAAAGCAGCTTCTCCCCCTCTTGCACCGGTTGAGTGGGCGCTTCAGCAGACTAAAAGAGTATTTTCTTCCTCTGAAAGAGTATATTTTCCTTCTAGAAGAGTGGCACTCATGGAGAGCATCTTTTTAAAGATGCCTTCCCATTTGTGTATAATTCCTGGTTGCAGTCGTTACCTCTCCGCTTCTGACGGCCACGATCGCTGTCTTACATGCTTGGGCGCTGCCTCACTGCGAGAACATTACCATGGCAACATTGCGGTCGCGGATTTTCTGCTTCAGAGGGAAAGTCACCCCAGTGGCTCCCCACCACGGTCCTTCTACCTATGGGTTTGAGGCCGCGTCGGTTAGCACTGGGGGTGATTTGGGGACCCCAATGGGAGCCGCTCCGCTGGGTATGCCCCCACGGACCTCCCATTCCCCAGCACACTTGTTCGTCCCGGTCGAGTTCTGGGATGAGACCGCCGGCTTGTCTCAGGGCGAGTTCGCGGTCTTATGCAGGGCTTGCGAAGAGGATGAGCTGTCAATCGCAGCATCGGAGAGTTGGCTCGTCCAGTCTGACACTGAGGACTCGGCTGGGCTCCCACCTTTGGGTGTGGTCGCCCAGTCGCAGACCGACATGGAGCTGGCGGCCATGCTTGCCCGGGCGGCTGCGAGTGTCAGGCTGGAGTGGAACCCTCCACTCCCCCCTGAACACTCGCGGCTTGACGATTGGTTCCTGGGCCTAGAGTGCCGCTCATGGCCATGCTCCACCCTGGTCCCTTTCTTCCCGGAGGTGCATGAGGAGCTTATGAGGTCATGGCGAGCCCACTGGGTCATTGATGCCAATGCTTTGGCATATCACGCCCAGGACGTGCCACCCCCCTTAGGGCTACGAGCACACTCTACTAGGAGCCTCTTTAGCAGACATCTGCAGAGCAGCGGGCTGGGCAACACCCAACACCTTTGCAAGGTTCTACAATCTCCGGGTTGAGCCGGTCTTGTCCCATGTGTTGTCAGGTATGAGCAGGTAAGTTGCGGGACAGCTGGCCGGGTGTACCGCTTGCGTATAGCACCTTTCCCCTCCCAGTGGCGAAGATGTGCGCTTTTTACCCCCAGTCGTGTTCACGAGGTCGTGGACCCTGGATGTCCTAAACTCGATGCCAGCCCAGTACGTGTGCTATTAGGCCCTGTACTGGGGTAGGTGCTCCACATGCACTGGTTGCCTGCTTGTAACCCTGTGTAATGTATCTTCCATGAGACAGTTTCTCTGTTGGTAAACCCGCATCTACCTTGGGCAGAGTTTCCCTCTGCCACCGGTCGCCATGTTGTAGAGCTCCTCCTCCCCCTGGGTAGGACCTACCATGGGGATTACTCCACATGAGACACTGCCGACAAGACTTGGTAAGACCATGTGATGAATTTCCACACAATTTCCTCCCCCTCAGGCAGGGTGTGGTCTCTGCTGTGTCTTTCCATTGGGAATGACACCCCCCAATGTGGACACTTATGGCCCCCAGTCGATAAACGATTTCCACTCTTTTTAGGGAGAAAAAAGAGGAGAAGAGGCCACGGCTGGGCTAGCCTGTCCCCATTTTATTTGGGCAGTCGACTTGTCCCCGAGGTGCAGGTGACCGTATGACACTCGTAGGAGCATTGGGGGAGGTTACGTGACGGCCAGGTGCGATGACTACAAGGCACACAGTGGTCTGCTCGTCTCGCACCGCCAGTCCACATAACACAGTTCAGCTTATTGTGGCATTTTGTACAGGGACCCCTAGTGTTACTACATCAACACAACGTCAAGTGAGTGACAGATAGGGAAAGTCTTGGTTACTTTCATAACCTCCGTTCCCTGATGGAGGGAACGAGACATTGTGTCCCTCCTGCCACAACACTGAACTACCTGCTGAAATGGCCGGGACCTTGTCTCGGCTCCTCAGCACCAAACCTGAATAAGTGGTTGTGAGCCAGCTCCTTATATACCCGTATGTCTAGGGGAGTGGCATGCAGATTCCACTCGCCAATTCCCATTGGTGTTTGGGGCTCCCAAGAGTGACCCCTAGTGTCACTACATCGACACAACATCTCGTTCCCTCCATCAGGGAATGGAGGTTACGAAAGTAACCAAGACTTTTCCTATCTGTCACCCACTTGACGTTGTGTTGATGTAGTGACGTTTTAAAGTCTAATTTAATTTCATTATTAAAATGGTGTCTAATCAAAAAAATTCCTTAAACTTTTAAAAATTTTAACAAGTAAAAAAATAGAACAATTACTTATCAACATAACATTGCATTTTTTAACAAACTTTTATTCAGTACAAAAGCACTCTTGCTTGTGATATCTTGCTTAATTTTTATAGTTATTATTACAATCATTATTCATTAATCATTATTTATTATTATTATAATAATTATAATTATTTATACAGTGAGGATTACATTTTTCTCTCAGTTATAATATATTTCTGTTGCAATTTCTTCAATTTCAGGCGTTTAGCTTTTGTTATGAATTGTGCTTTTATTTTGATGTGTATTTTTGACGGACGTTTAACCTCTCTGGATAAACAGTTCGCTACATGGCTCAGTGAGATCGTTAAAGTGCAAATGCTGTGATTTAATTATATAAATTATTTAAAAATAACGCTTCAGTGTGGATTAGTGCTCCGCTCTGTCATCTCCCATACAACACGAATGATTCTCATAGTCTGTGGAGTGTCCAATGTATGAGCTGTCTGCTTCACACATTCATTTAAAGCTCATGCAGCTCTTAGAGACTAAGATTGCAGCATTTCGTGGTTTAATAATCACACTAGGACTAGGGCTGTGCGATATGACGATATATACCGTGGTGACGATATAAATTGTCAATCGACAGAGATTTTGCTATATCATGTATATCGCGATAAGTAACTATCCATGTGCGCAGCGTGACTAACTGTCAGTGGGCACACTTCACGTGAAACTGAAACCAGGCTTGAGCAGGGAATGAATCTGCCAGTTATTTGCATGTGCTGGTTTAACGCCAGATTCACTAAAGGAAATATGCAGATCGGCAATGTCGCAAACACGCCCACAAACTCGTGGCTGATTCTTTGCTATTCTGATTTTTCTGGCTGGTTCTAAGCACTTTACAGCGGAGGATGCAGAAGTCCACCGTGATCCGACTGACACACTCTGTCGGGGCAGCGTCACTGTGATCCAGTCACCTGGATCATCTTTTTAACATTCCGAGGTGCGCTTAACTACACCGCACATCTGTACGTCTCCATCATTTGATGAATGTTTGCTGATGTGATCAAAAGGAAAGTTAAGAAAATGAAGGGGCGCTTGCTATTAAAACAGGTGCGACAACTGGTTTCACAAAAGCTACGGTACGTTTACACGACAACGATTTACTAAAAACGGAAACGTTTTTCCTTTGCGTTTTAAAAAAGTTTTGCATACAGATAACAACATTGTCAAAACGATCCCCATTTATACGGATCCGTGAAAACGACTAAAAACTCTGTATTATGCATACCAGGCCAGTAGTTGGCGATGTCACTTTGTAAAGAAACGCTACGCGCCTGCGCACATAAGCATTCTTCCACAGAGCGGTGAATACAAGCAGTGAAGATGGAGATCGCTGGTTGTAGTAGTGATGCAGTAAATCTACACTTTGCTGGAGAAGCGTCAATAAACTCAAAATCTTGAGCAGCACAAGATTAGTCCGCCATTGTAGTTTTGAATGTCTCGCGGGTTGTTTTGAAGTACTCGCGCACATGCCTATAGACTGAACACGTAATACGCGTGCGCATGACGCCATCGTTTTCACAAATTCACATTTTTGTATGTTTACACGGAGACGATAACTGCATAGTTTTCAAAAACTTGCACTTTGAAACCCGTTTTCAAAAGTTTGCGTTTTCAGGCCCCAAAACGTCGTTGTCGTGTAAACGAACAGCCAAAACACATAAAAAGTTTTCAGTTTTTAGTTGAAAACGTTGTCGTGTAAACAGCCCCTTAATCTGCAAACTGTCACGCAACAATAATCACTTGTGGTAATATGAACAATCTCTTTTAACACTTTAAAATGAAGCACGCTAAAGAATATTATGAAAGCCAAAAGATGTGCTCCGCATTAATTCCGTCTTTTTAAATATTTATTTTTATTTCATTTTTTTGCAAGATCTGTTTATAAATCTGTCAGTAAGTCAGTGTGCAGGTACCGAATTAAGTCTGTGCTCTGTACTACTGGTACTGTAGAATCACTGGTATCATTACATCTTTTTTATTTTAGTACCAAGTCATATAGGGTTATAACAACACAGCGGTGTGTAAACAATGACTGAATTTTCATTTTTGGGTGAACTAATACTTTAACATTAATAAATGCATTAGGTGTGATAAACTAACAATGTATTTTTATAGCATTTATTAATCCTAATTTTTAATTTATGAAAACACTATTGTTCATTGTTAAATCATGTTGTTTCATAATGCATGAACTAATGTTAATGCATACAACTTAAAATTTTTCAAATGTATTAGTACATGTTGTAATTCATATTTACCAAGATTATTAAGTGCTGTAAAAGTATTGTTCACTTGCTCAAAACACCATAACAACCAAATAAGAACACCATGGCAACAGCCCTCAACAACCTAACATCATGGCAGCGATTTTTGTACGAACAAAACTTAGCGAGGTTTCTTCAAATAACCATTTGACCGACAAATCTGCAATTTCACTACTACATGATATGGGTTTGAACGTTTTAAAGTGTTAGAACGCTGTCCAAATTCTCTTGATTCAGCTAAATTAATTAAACAGCAAATGTATGGCCATCTGCAGGCTGCTTCACTGATCACGACCTCAGCTTTGTTCAGAGCCAAGAAGTAGCAGAGTAAATTAAATGTGGACCAAACTGCCAGTGATGCTTTTGAGAAGAAAAACAGGGAGGAAAATATTGGTCTGTGTCAGCCAGAAATCTGCTTATCTTCAAAGAAACATTAGCACTTTCAGCCCTAAAATAAACAATGAGTTTGTTGAACTTTTGCAATCCCCATGCCCCATGTGTGCACCTTCCCTGACGTGAAGGTTGTTCCAAAAGGTATTTTGTTGCCTCCTAAGATTATGCGTCCCAAATCACATACTTCTGCACTATAATTAGTGTTATTAGAGTTGTGTGTTCACACTGAAAATGCAACAAAAAGAAGAGTAGTACCTGGATTATGTACTTCTTCAAAGAAATAATGGAGTGTGTAAAGTCAGACACTTCTGCAGCCTTCAAGTGGAGTCGGAAATATTGTAATTACCAGTTCCGAGCACACAAATGACCAAGGGAAGTCGTATTTACAAATGGGAATCTCTAGGTGAAAGATGATGGCAAGCAACAATTTCGAGAATGCATTGCAACAAGCTCAGAGTGTTTCATATCAGTCAATTCCATTATAATGGAACCTCTTCCAAATCAGATGTTCCATTATGGTAAGCGTGCTGCCTTCAAAGGCAGTTCCCTATGTAGATAGTAGGCAGTGAGGCAGCTCACTACATGTGAACAGAGCTTTGGATTTGCATTTTAGAACACTACAAATTGAGTAGGTCATTTTATTGGCCCATGCATAAGTAACAAACACAACATGGCTCAGATCTAGCTTGGTCTATGGATACGCAGCATTTTGTGTTTGGAAAACTATAGATTTGAAATGTAAAGTGGCAAGAAAAAGTATGTGAACCTTTTGGAATTTGCTGGTTTTCTGCATTAATTGGTCATAAAATGTGATCTTCATCAAAGTTACAAATATAGAAAAACACAATGTGCTTAAGCTAACAACACACAAACAAATATAATCTTTCATGTCTTTATTGAAAAGATCCCATTAAACATTCCCAGTGCTGTGGAAAAAGTAAGTGAACCTCTAGGCTAAAGATGTCAACAAAATCTAATTATAGTGAGGAGTTGGCAAACCTGGCATCCAATTTATGAAGCTAGATTGGAGGTGTTGGTTAGAGCTACTTTGACTTATAAAAAGCAACAATTTTTTTTTTGAGTTTGCTATTCACAATAGGGCTGGGCAATAGGACGATGTAATCAGATATCGACGATGTCTTACAAAGATCCCAAAGCCGAATGTGAACAGATGATGATCGACAATATCGGGAAATGGCAAAACCATGGATCTGGGAAGTCACCAAATATATTAAACAGTGGCCAAGGTGTGAAACTAGCACCCGCCACCTGCAAAATGTGATGAGGCTGAATCCAGTTCGCAAGATAATTTTGCTCATCTTCCTGCAACTGGCAGGTGACCTGTCTCGGAGTGACACATGACAAGAAATGCTGTTAGTCACAAAGACATGTGCTTAAAGAAACACACTTTATTATATTTTTAAGAACAGACAAAAGAAAAGCCGTCAGTGCTTGTGTCTGATTCGCTGTTTGTTCAGAGGCGTGCAGCACGAGCCTGTCATTGTGGAGCAAGTGCATATAAAGAGTTTTCACTCTTTTTTCTCTGTTTCATTCGTCTGAAAATTGTTTGCAAGAATAATGTCATCTATGAGAATGCTGAAAATGATCTCCGATCTAATTCACTTTATTTCCTCGCGGTTGGCATGCATTGCGGATTCCGTGATTCAAATGGAGCCGTTGGAGATGGTAAATGTTTGGATTTGGGGAGGTGGTTAAATACAATTTTTTGATCACTTCGTAGTTTTATTGCTTTTTTCATTTGGTTTAAAGTGCAGTTTGTATTTAGAAATGTATTTTATGTTTTTTGTGATTCAATAAATTAATAAAAATGTTAAAGCAAAATAAATAAAGCAATTCACCGACCCTTGACGATGTAATTGGATATCGCAATATTTTTTTAAGGCAATTACTGCAAAAATATTTTTTACATTTCGCCCAGCCCTAATTCACAATTGATATCTGCTGATATGGACCATGACTAGCAAAAAGAGATCTCAAAAGACCTACAATCAAGAATTTGCTGCTTTGCATAAAGTTGGAAAAGGTTACAAAGTTATCTCAAAGATCTTAGATATTCATCTCTCCACAGTTAGACAAACTGTCTGTAAATGGAGATGATTTAGTACTGTGGGTACTCTCACTAGAAGTGGCCGTCCAGCCAAGATGACTCAAAGGGCACACTGCAGAATGCTCAATGCGGTAAAAAAGAACCCTAAAGTGACAGCTAAAGACTTGAAGGAGTCGTTGGAACTGGTTAACATCTCTGTTCATGAGTCTAATATACAGAAAACATTAAACAGGTATGGTGTCCATGGCAGGACACAACGAAGGAAGCCGCTGCTTTCCAACAAAAACATTGCTGCATGCCTGAAGTTTGCCAAAGACCACCTTGACACTCCACAACGTTACTGGGGAAAAATATTTGTGGACTGATGAAACTAAGGTTGAATTGTTTGGGAAGAACATAGAGCACTATGTATGGCATAAAAAGGGCACTGCATATCAACATGAAAACATCATTGCAATGGTGAAGTACTGTGAAGGAAGCATTATGATTTGGTGCTTCTTCAGGCCTGGACAGCTTGCCATCATCGAGTTTATCAAGATATCCTACATGATAATGTGAGGGTGGCTGTGTGCCAACTGCAGCTCAGTAGAAGTTGAGTGATGCAGCAGGATGATGACCGTAAACACTGAAGTAAATCCACTACAGAATGGCTTCAAAAAAAGAAAATTTATCTTTTGGAGTGTCCCTGTCAGAGCCCAGATCTTAACCCAATAGAGATGCTGTGGAATGACCTCAAGAGACCCATTCACACCAGACATCCTAAGAATATGGCTGAACTGAAGCAGTTCTGTGAAGAAGAATGGTCCAAATTTCCTTCTGAACATTGTGTAGGTCTAATCCACAACTACCAGAAATGCTTAGTTGAGGTTATTGCTGCCAAAGGAGGATCGACCAGTTTTTAAATCCATGTTTAATGGGATGTGTTCAGTAAAGACATGAAAGATTATAACTGTTTGTGTGTTGTTAGCTTAAGCACATCGAGTTTGTATATACTTGTGACTTTCATGAAGATGAGATCATATTTTATTACCAATTATTACAGAAAACCAGCTAATTCCAAAGGGATCACATACTTTTTCTTGCAACTGTAGCTGTTTGCTTCTTAGTACATTTGTCATCCACTTGACAGTTCTAGGTCAAGTACTTTTATGCTGAGTGGTATCCACAGCACAGTAAGAGCTTTAGTTTGCTTCAGATAGCTAGATAGTAATGCTCATGTGGTTAATGGAGATACTGGAGAGGACGGATTCGGCTCTCAGGGGACAGTTATCTACTCTAATGCATGGGTTTATTTAGTTTCAAACTAATGTGCAATTCTGTCTTACCGTCTTGATATCAACTGACTCTAGTACATCGTTCTACCTAGAGTGTTTCCCACCCACATTAAGCTGTGCTTAAAAACATTATAGAAGTTTGCTTGTTACAGTTACTAAAGAGATTTATTCCGTTAAAGCCTGATTTGTTTTCAGACTGATCGCATTGTGAATTCGGTGACAGAAGGGCGAAAGTTCTTCAGCTAAAATCGGTCTGTGTTTACCGAAATCTTTAAAAGTATACCGACTCACTGCCCCCAGTGGCCAAAGCTGGAAGTGTTGTTGAACGTATGGACATGGCTGAAAAGTCCACAGAGGGGCGCCAAAAAAGAGTTGTGAAGCCAGTTATATAGTTTACACAGGAATGCATATTTTATTAAAGGAATATTCCGAGTTCAATACAAGTTAAGCTTAATCGAAAGCATTTGTTGCATAATGTTGATTACCACCAAAAAAAAACTTCCCCATCCTTTTCTTTAAAAAAAAAAAAAAAAAGCAAAAATCAAGGTTACTGTGAGGCACTGGAAGTGAATGTGGCCAATTTTTGGAGGGTTTAAACAGAAAAGTGAAGTTTATAATTTTATAAAAGCACTTAAATTCATTATTCTGTTAAAACTCATGTATTATTTGAGCTGTAAAGTTGTTTAAATCATCATTTTTACAGTCGTTTATGGCAACGAATGCTATAACTTTACACAGAAAAGGTAAGCAATTTCATCACACTAAAATCATGTTAACATGCATATTGTTTATATCTTGTGGCATCACTTTTGAATCAGTGAGTATTTCAATGTTTACTGATTGGCCCCATTCACTTCCATTGTAAGTGTCTCACTGTAACCCAGATTTTTTCTTTTTTTAAAGAAAAGCATGGGCAAATCAAAATTAATTTTTGTGGTAATCAACAATATGCCACAAATGCTGTCGATTGAGCTTAACTTGTATTGAACCTGGAATATTCCTTTAACTCTACCCCTTAACCCAAACCCCAACCCTAAACCTAACCATCAGTGGAGTAAAAATGTTATTTTAGAGGGAAAATGCAACCTCCGAATCATGCTCATCACTCTTATGTGAACATGTTTTCTTCCTGTTCTCAGAGGTTGCCATGTTTTATATTATATTGCTGTTGCTGTTTTATGCTTGTATTGAGTGTACAAAAACTGTGATAAAATGACTGTACTTGCACAGCCTCCAGTGGCCTATCGCTATAATTTGCATCTGGATTTGTCTTCAAGTTTTATTTCCTTCCCTATTTTGATTATATAACAAAATAGCCAGATGTTGTTTTACCTCAGCAGATTTGAATATTTTTACTCTGCCAAATTCATGGTACCAGAGTTATTTAACTGGTGACTTTTCTTTAAGAATAGTAAAAATCTCAAGAGTTATAATATCAAAAGTGTCAAAATGTTCACCAAGGACGAACCCAGCAGTCTATACTTTTTCCCATCTACTTCTGTCCCACACTATAAGGATCCAAAATAATGGCCCAGTGTTCTTTTGAGGCTTAAACACATCAGGTGTGAAAGCTGTCAGGATGGAAAAATGTTTGAACGTCAGTATGAAATGGAGGTCTGACATAATAGAAAGAAAAAAAATGTAGAGAAACATTAGAAATTGATTCTGAAACTCAATGGAGTTCTCAGTTCTGTCTGATTGAAGATCAACTTTATCTGTGATGTTTCTCCTAAAAATAGACATATGAATCAATTGTTGAGATGCAATAAGAGTATAGAGCTACACAATTAACGTGGATAGCAAAGCTCAGATCATTTACTTTTGGATGAATTTAATAAGAAATGTTTTTAGTTCATATTGAAATCTCTGACTTTTCATTACAGACATTGGATCTTGGCAAATCTGAGCTCACTTTGAGTCATTGTTGTGATCTCTTCTAAACTCTAAAGGAGACACATGTGAGATTACCGGATTGTTTTTCTCTTCATCTGAGATGCAGAAGACTTCACCTAAAGTCTCAATTTGCTCTCCATTTAATCCTGTCAACAAATGATGTTAACCCTTTAAGCTCTGAAAGTGTTTTAAAGATTTCCTGTTTCAGTGTCATACCCAAAATTAAAGGTTTATAACTTGACAAAAAATAAATAAATAAATGAATAAATAAGGAGGGTCAAGTGTTTGGTATCATTGTAAAGAAAACTTAAAAAAAAAAAAATTTTTATGATATAGATTATGATACATTCTGAGACTCTCAGCCTAAGAAACTGCTGAAAAATCACAAAAGAAATTGAGCCAAAAATGTACTTTTTTTCTTATTTTTCTTATTTGACATTATATATCTATGGGTATAAATAAGGTGGCTCCATTTTGCAATTACATATGCAAACACAATAATGACTAAAGGTTTGTATAGCATGCAGACATGATTTTAGTAATGAGATTTCACAGAATGAGTTTCATTCTGTGCCATTTGAGTCATCATTGAGTCTGTGTTATATATTTGGCACCATCTCCTGGTGGCCATATGTAACATTGTGCTTCATGTGGATTATCTAATGATCTATGTATCCAATTACCTTGTGTGTGGGCCTGTTTGAAAGATAATCACCTCCTCTAAGTAATGGTATGTGATGTTTTATGTTCCGACATATCTCGTACCAACATAATTGACAAAGACATATACTTAGCTATTACTCGCTATATATTTGTCTGTGAGAAAAACAAAAAAACAAGGCTGGTTGTATTCTACTCTTTGAGAGCTTTCCAACAACATATGACACATGGCTATTTGTTGAGATTGATGTTTTTACTGATTTCAATAATATGTACAGTGCAATTTTGTTTATAAATTATCAAAATGGAACACTTCTGATTTGTCTGCAAATTTCAAAGCACTTGTTCAGTTTTGGTCATAATGTATACATGCATTAGAAATTAGAGCTTCTAAGCTTTCAAACGATACATATTTTGTATTGGTCAAGACTGTAGTTATTAATATTTTGATGTACATAAAAAATATACATAAAAAAACAGTTTAAATAAATACAGTATATGGCACTAAAATATATAGCTATTTATAGAAACTGAAAACCGCAAGTGTAGAAAAATGAATTCATGTCCAATGGAAAATAAATTTAAATAGCTGATGAGAAGTTTGGATCCAGAATGATTCATTCATGCATATGAACTTTTCAGTGAGCAAACATTGTCTACAACAACCAATAATGGAATATTATAAGAATATTTAATATTTTGAGCAATTTCATTTCCACATTCCACAGTATCACCTGACTTTCATTGGTTAAAAACACATTTTGAAACAGGCACTAAATCCTTCCTTTGTAGATAATGATACAATCTAACGCTCCACTACTGTGTTCAAGAAACAGCTTTGCTGTGCACTGTTCAAAAGGAAACTCTTTCAAACACAAAAGGGAAGAGGAGCAAAGTTGGATTTGAAATGCATAGGACAGCATTTGGCTTCTTTTAGAGTTGTCAAGGTGATACTTTATTTCAACACAAAGCCTTGAATCCTCTGGCTCATTTGGTGGCTCTGCCTTGAGAACTGCAATACAGTTTTGAGAGAATACAAATGAAGATACTCAATTTAGAAAACTTTAAACAATCAAACATCATTTCTGAAAGGAATGATTAAACATTACCACTTTAATGTCATTAGGACTGGTTAATGAGAAACAATATTGTTCAGAATTTGTTCATATATATTCGGGCATTAATTCTGACATTCAGTGATGATTTTAGGTTTTCAATTGTATGCAGTTTTACTTGGTTGCTAAGGTGGTGCTTTGTGGTTGCTAAGGGGTTATGAGTGTATTGAGCATGTTGCTTTGTGGGAGATAGGGTATTTGGGATGGTTGCTAGAGTGTTGCTTTGTGATTGTTCGTGTGTCGTGGATCGCTGTCAAGGCGTTGTTATGCTGTTGCTAAGGTATTCTGAGTAGGGGTGTAACGGTATGAAATGTTCACGGTATGAAAACCTTCACAAAGAATACCGTGGTATTACAGTATCACGGTATTAAAGTGCCTTGCTAAAATTATTAGCAGTTTAAAGCTGCACTACGTAACTTTGTGCTCTCTAGCGACATCTGTGGTTGAAATTTTAAAATGCAAGCAATTTGCAGAAGAATACATTAAGTCCGTCATGTTTCGACACAACTGCTCTGGTGAATAAATCTCATGATTTGAGCTTTTCCTGTGTGTGATCATGACTGGAACATATTCAGAGGCAGAGTTATAACATGCTATTTTCATGTTGATATAATTATGTTATACGATTAAACATTTAAGAATGAAATATTACTTGCTTTGATGAAGATAAACAACACTCTTATTGAGGTATTTAGAATGAATGAATTGTACACTTTTCTGACACTACACTCAAAGTGCTTTTATATAGAGAACGGGGATCGCTATCGGTAAACACACAAGTAATGTTCGATTCATAAAATCATTACCCCTACCAGACAACATACTGTACCCAATTCCAAGCATTATAGCAAGTAAACAACTTCGCCAAATGAATAACAGATAAACATCCATCCAGACTGCAGAGATGCCATCCTGAACTGTGTGATTGTGACTGACTGAACTGAACAGCGTCCTCAGCCGGAACATGTGACAGCCTGTACTTCTTTCCTGTATTTATGGATATGATGTCATGACGCATCTGTTTGAGTGTAAGCATATGTGCTTTGGTGTGCGTGTGTTTGAACGGCCGACATTAATTACGTATAAATTAGTCACTTCGGACTATAAGTTGCAGGACCTTGCAGATGAGGAAGAATAAAAAGTGACTTATATTCATGGGAGATAGGATGGTCACTATGGTTTTGCTATGTGATTGTGTGTTGTGGGTCGCTGTCAAGGCATTGCTATGCAGTTGCTAAGGTGTTCTGAGTTTATTTAGCTTGTTCCTATGTGGGGAAATAGGGTATTCTGAGTGGTTGCTAGGGTGTTTTGAGTGTATTTAGCATGTTGCTATATGGGAAGTAGGTTGTTCTGGGTGGTTGCTAGGGTGTTGCTTTTTTATTGTTTGTGAGTTGTGTGTCGGTGTCAAGGCACTGCTATGCAGTTGCTAATGTGATCTGAATGACTTTAGCATGTTGCTTAGTTGTAGATTGGTTGCTGTGTGATATGGATCCCTGTCAAGGCATTGCTAGGTGCTTGCTATGGTGTTCTGAGTGTATGTTATCATGTTGCTATGTGGGAAATGGTGTGTTCTGAGTGGTTGCTAGGGTGTTCTGAGTGTATTTAGCTTGTTCCTATCTGGGAAATAGTGTTGCTAGGGTGATGCTATGTGATTATCCGTGTGTTGTGGGTTGTTGTCAAGGCTTTGTTAATGCGGTTGCTGAGGTGTCTGAGTAGTTTCTAACACATTTTATGTAGTTGCTGAGGTTTGTTCAAATAACTAACCATAATGTTTGTGCAATAGTAATAGTGAATGAATGAATGAATGAATGTTACATTTCTATAGCGCTTTTCTGACAATACACTCAAAGCGATCCTTGCTGACTAATTTGTTGTTTTTTGCAAGACCTTGGATTCCATTGTCTCTATCCATTATCAAGTTTTTCTTTTCTATCTGCTCTCTCCTAATGCTCTTATTCTTTGCATCCTCTTAAACACACTTCTCTCTGTTTATCTTTCTGCTCTCTAGTCTTGAGATGTTTCTTCCACTGTTATCTCGACCAGCAGCACTGTCAGATTGAGTCAACAGATGCGACTCAAACAGACAAACATTTTGATGCCCGACCCAATCTGTCTGTTTGTCTGAGCGGCCAGAGAGATGGAGACACGCATAGAAAGGGAATAAAGATGGATTAAGGTAACAAGATGATGAAAAGGAGGTAAAAGTATGGTCAAATTATGAATATACAGTCAGAAAGAAAGAACAAAGCTACGTTCCAAAATGTAGTCGCTGCCTACTACCTACATAGGCAGCTGCCTTGTATTGTATTTTTTTCAAACTGAAATGTAACCTCATAATTGACTGATTTAGAATGCTCTACACAAGCACCAACATGGTGTGTCGCAATAATAGCGCTCTTAACTCGATTCACAATTCTTTTCAACAGAGTTTAACATTAGCATGTTGTTTAGCTAACAGTGCAAAGCACCAAGGGGCCATTTAGAACAAACACGTTATTGCTTAAAAAAGATAGACACAGCGCAATTAATATTACAGACCGCAGGTGGACATGCTAGCAACCACCCAGAACACTTTAGCAACATGCTAGCAACCACCCAGAACACTTTAGCAACATGCTAGCAACCACACAGAACACTTTAGCAACATGCTAGCAACCACCCAGAACACTTTAGCAACATGCTAGCAACCACTCAGAACACTTTAGCAACATGCTAGCAACAACCCAGAACACTTAAGCAAAATGCTAAAAAGCAGTCAGAACACTTTAGCATTATGCTAGCAACCACTCAGAACACTTTAACAACATGGTAAAAAAAACCAGTCAGAACACTTTAGCAACATGCTAGCAACCACCCAGAAAAATTTAGCAATATGCTAAAAAGCACCCAGAACACTTTAGCAACATGATAAAAGCACCCAGAACACTTAAGCAACATGCTAATAAGCACCCAGAACACTTAAGCAACATGCTAATAAGCACTCAGAACACTTTAGCAACATGCTAAAAAGCACCCAGAACACTTTAGGAACATACTAAAAAGCACCCAGAACACTTTAGCAACATGCTAAAAATCAATCAGAACACTTTAGCAACATGCTACCAACCACCCAGTACACTTAAGCAACATGCAAAAAACATTCAGAACACTTTAGCAACATGCTAGCAATCAACCAGAACACTTTAACAACATGCTAAAAAGCAGTCAGAATACTTTACGACATTGTAGCAACCACCCAAAACTCTTTAATAATGCTAAAAACAACCTAGTAACCACCTAGAATACACTATCAACCATCTAGAACACCCTAGCAACACATTAAAAACACTCAGAACAACTTAGCAACCAAACAACAATGCCCTGAAAATCACTCACAACACCTCAAACACCTAGGGCACGCTAGCAACCATCCAAAACACCCTAGCCACATGCAAAGAAAAAATAAAAAAAGGTTAGAACACCTAAGCAACCAAAATTGATATTTCTGTCGTTTCGTCTGCCATCTTGAATTTATTTTTCACTGAGCTTGTCACAGTGCATTCTAGGATTGCCTTCTCTGCAAACTATGCCTACATGCGATGTGATAATAGCATTTGGCCAAAACGAGATATCATTGCCTTTTGGAACTCTGTGTCTTTGTGTTGGGAGACCATCTATAAAGCCTTAAAATGCTGTCTATGTAGGCAGCTCACTAGGTTTTGGAACAGTGCAAAAGAGTTGAATAAAGGAGAGTGGGAAGAGGACAAGAAAGGGGGTTAAAGGATAGCAAAATGATGAATATACAGTCAGAAAGCGAGAACATTTGCAGAATAAGTGAAGAACCGATCTGAAGAGACAGTCGACGTGGGCGGACAAAACCTGTGTTGTCTCTTTTAGGCATTTTGAAATCACATTCCCCTGCATTCTCAATCGACCTCAGTGTCTGTGCTGTTTGTCATGTGACTGGCCAGCAGCGACAAGATGAAGCTCATGATGAAACTGACCTTCTTTCAGGCGATGCGCTTCTGTTATGTAACATAAAGGCCATATGACACAGAACAAGCTGTACATGAAGTGCAAGAGTGTAGTTAGTGAAAGTACTAACCCCAATGAGAAGATTGAAATGTTTTGTTGAGGAATTCAGTGACTTAAATGTGGGTGTGTGTGTGTGTGTGTGTGTGTGTGTGTGTGTGTGTGTGTGTGTGTGTGTGTGTGTGTGTGTAATTTCGGCACCCCTAGTGGCACCAAATGGAACTGTGAAAATAATGACTGTTTGCAAACTAGTTTCCTTCCACAGTCATAAGCTTGATTTTCATGCAAGCAAAAATTTCAGTGAGAAATTTCAACACAGTTGAAAAAAACTGACTGACCACAACCCAAAAAAGTTGGTTCTTGAAACAGTGAGGTGAACTCACAGATCATCTGATAATCTGCAGCCTGAGGGAGTGAGTGGTTAACTAGGTTAGTGTGAGGTAGGGCAGGCCGCTTTTAACTTATCTTTTAATCTTTAAATAATTTCCCTTCAAGTCACTGAACTCAAAATCCTCAAGAGATCTAAACTTCAACCAAAAGATAGACTTAATCTCAAGAGGAGAACTCAAACTCTCTTTTTTAACTTGTATGTTCTACTTAGCAATCGCGTTCTAGTTTGACACCACAGCACCAACTTTATGTTGCTTTATGGTTACTAAGGTGTTCTGAGTGTTTTTATAGCATATTGCTAAGGTGGTTGCTAGGTGTTGTGTATTGTTGTGAGGGCAATTCTGTTTGGTTGCTACAGTTTTCTAAGTGTTTTGTGTTTTGCTAGCCTGTCCTAGGTGGTTGCTAGGTGGTATAGGTGGATTCCAGGGCATTGCTGTTTGGATGCTAAGGTGCTCTAAGTGTAGCTGATAGTGTGTTCTAGGTGGTTTCTAGGTGTTTTGGGTGGTTGTGAGCACAATTCTGTTTAGTTGCTAATATGTTCTGAGTGGTTTTTTTTTAGCATGTTGCTAGGGTGTTCTGAGTGGTTGCTAGCCTGTCCTAGGTAGTTGCTAGGTGGTGTAGGTGGTTTCCAGGGCATTTCTGTTTGGTTTCTAATGTGTTCTGTGTGTTTTTTTAGCATGTTGCAAAGGTGTTCTAAGTGTTTTTAATGTTTTGCTTGGGTGTTTTGTGTAACTGATAGCACATTCTAGGTGGTTGCTAGATGTTGTGGGTGGTTGTGAGGAGAATTCTGTTTGGTTGCTACTGTGTTCTGAGTGTTTTTTTAGCATGTTGCTAAGGTGATTTAGATGGTTGCTAGGTGTTGTGGGTGGTTGTGAGGGCAATTCTGTTTGGTTGATAATGTGTTCTAAGTAGTTGCTAGGTGTTGTGGATGGTTGCCAGGGCATTGCTGTTTGGTTGCTAATGTTTTCTGAGTGTTTTTTAATGTATTGTTAGGGTGTTCTGGGTGGTTGATAATGTGTTCTAAGAGGTTGCTAGGTGTTGTGGGTGGTTGCTAGGGCATTGTTGTTTGGTTGCAAAGGTGTTTGAGTGTTTTTTATCATGTTGCTAAGGCATTCTGGTGGTTGCTATGTTGTAAGTGTTTTCCAGGGCATTGCTTTATAGTTACTAAGGTGTTCTGAGTTTTATATTGCATGTTGCTAAGGTGTTCTGGTGGTTGTTAAGTGTTTTGGATGGTAGTGAGGGCAATTCTGTTTCGTTGCTAATGTGTTCTGAATGTTTTTTAGCATGTTTCTAGGGTTCTCTGGGCGGTTGCTAGGTGTTGTAGGTGGTTGCCAGTGCTTTGCTGTTTGGTTGCTACAGTTTTCTAAGTGTTTTTTATGTGTTACTAGGTTGTTCTTTGTGGTTGCTAGCCTGTCTTAGGTGGTTGCTATGCCTGTCTTAGGTGGTTTCCAGGGCACTGCTGTTTGGTTGCTAAGGTGTTCTAAGTGTAGCTGATAGCATGTTCTAGGTGGTTGCTAGGTGTTTTTGGGTGGTTGTGAGCACAATTCTGTTTAGTTGCTAATGTGTTCTGAGTGTTTTATTAGCATGTTGCTAGGGTGTTCTGAGTGGTTGCTAGCCAGTCCTAGGTGGTTGCAAGGTAGTGTAGGTGGTTTCCAGGGCATTTCTGTTTGGTTGCTAAGGTTTTCCAAGTGTTTTTAATGTGTTGCAAAGATGTCCTGTGTAACCGATAACATTTTCTATGAGGTTTCTAGGTGTTGCGGGTGGTTGTGAGGGTAATTCTGTGTGGTTGCTAATGTGTTCTGCGTGGTTGCTAGCCTGTCCTAGTTGGTTGCAAGGTGTTGTAGGTGGTTGCCAGGGTATTGATGTTTGGTTGCTAGGGTGTTCTAAGTGTAACTGATAGCATGTTCTAGGGGGTTGCTAGGTGTTGTGGGTGGTTGTGAGGGCAATGTTGTTTGGTTGCTAATGTGTTCTGAGTGTTTTTTGTTTTTTTTAGCATGTTGCTAGGGTTTTCTGCATGGTTGCTAGCCTGTCATAGGTCATTGCTAGGTGTTATAGGTGTTTGCCAGGGCATTGCTCTTTGGTTGCTAAGCTGTTCTAAGTGTTTTTAATGTGTTGCTAGGTGTGGTGGGTGGTTGTGAGGGCAATTCTGTTTAGTTGCTAATGTATTCCGAGTGTGTTTTTTAATGTGTTGCTAGGGCGTTCTGGGTGATTGATAATGTGTTCTAAGTGGTTGCTAGATGTTGTGGGTGGTTCCCAGGCCATTGCTGTTTGTTAAGGTGTTCTATGTTGCCAGAGTGTTCTTGCTGGTTGCTAAGACGTTGTTAGTGAGTTCTAGGTGGTTGCTAGGGCATTCTGGGTGCTTGTGAGGGCATTGGTAGGTGGTTGCTAGATTGTTTTGGGTAGTTGCTAGGTGGTTGCTTACTGGCCCAGGTAAAAAGATTCCATCCTCAAGTCTTTTTATTTTATCATCCACCAGATAAAAATCATAAGTCTGGTTACTTAGTAAAGCACACAACACTACTCAGCAAGCCACATGATTTGAGGTATCATCATGTCTGTAGCACAACTGTGCAGGACAAATTACGCACCTAAGTTTAATACCAAGTGTTAATGGTTTAATCAGTTCACTAAACTAAATATAAACAATATAGTGACAAACATCACTACCAGATATGATGTGCCTGTCACATTATATATGCAAAGTCTCTCAACCTTGCTCTCATATTCACTCCATTTCTCATACTCTGTTTTTCTCGGCTCTCCCCTGTCCTCGGTTCTGATGAAAGAATGATTGAAGTGGTAAGAAGATAATTGGCATTTTGGCATAATAGTAATGACCTGTGAAAGGACTGCGGAGTCCCAGTGACAGCATCTCATTTGTGATTTGTTTGAACAGCGTATCATTCTGTTCTCTCTCACTCCCTTGTTACTTTCAAGAATAAACACACAGGCCGACTCATTGGCTCAGACACAAATCAACCAACAGGCCAACCGCGCACATGCTGGGGGGTCTCCGAGCACTTTGAGGCCCCAAACCCTTGCAGGTTTATTCATTCTGAACATAAAAACCAAAACATCAGTCAGTATTTCCAAAAACTGTGAAGCAAACGGTTTAATGTCATTCTGTAACCAGATTACCCATAGGAAAGAAAAATAGCTAATTATATCTATTTAAAGGCATAGTTCGCCCAAAAATGCAACACATTTGAACGTTTCTGTACTTTTTGTCCATTTTAAAGCTTGGCAGCATGGATCACTATCCACTTTATGACAGAAAAAAAAAATATATATAATGTTTTTAATTTGAAATATAGCTTGCAATTGAACGTTTATGAACCACTGTGCAACAGCAACAGGGAAATAGACTCTAAATTTGACGTATTAAAAGACGGAATACACACTCACCATTTTTGTCAGCTCTGCGGAAAATCTGTTGAGAGAGAAAGATGAAGAATCGTCAATGGGCGGCGTATCAATGAGCAGTATTCAGAGGATTGCTAGAATCGCTCAGTGGTGATCAATACACAGCATAATTTGGCCTGAATGTCTTTAATGAACATCCTCTTGAGCTGAAATGATCATCAACTCCTAATGTTCAGTTCCCAGACTAACACAGATTGAATTGACATTCTATTTAAAACTATTTCAAATTGCCTGTTACACATAAACAGAGAACACATGCAAGGAAAAACAATGCTAAATGCAAATAATAAATACAAGTAACCACATACTCGTGCATAGATCAGATAACAAAATAAAGGAAAAACCACTTTCCACATCTCATGTTGTTGATGTCAGAATTCATGCATCAAATCAAACTCTACAGAATTTTAAGTTTTCAATTTTAGTTTTGTTATGTCACTTCCTCTCTGTGTACATCATCAAACCGGAGAAAATGGTCGCTATTTTATCAACAGCAGCTAATGCTCTTCTAATCTGTCAAAGTCTCTCTCTTCGATTGGCTCTGAGGTCTGTAGCACTACCATATCAGTTTGAGAACGATCTTTGCTCATCTGATACTCGAGCTGAGAATGTTATACTAATATTCTGAAGGTGTTGACAGTGCAATCATCCACTGGCCAAACACGGCCCTTCACTCCTGCATGGGGTCGGCACCTCGGTTAGAGTTGTTTTTGGACTTCTCAAGTGCTTTTAACACCGTCTGACCCTCCGTTATGACTGAGAAGTTGCTGTTATCACAGGTTGAAGCCCCTATGGTGAATCAATTCACAGTGTTTCATCTTCCTGGTGATGATATGTAGGGGCAACAGCATTTGCCAGATATTTTCTACTCGTAATCCTCATGAAATTCTCGTTCTTACTTTATTGTAACTGAAAGTAATTTCTCTGCTATTTACTTCTTTTATTTTGCTTTGTTCTTACATTGTACAGTGCATGACTTTGGAAGATTTTGGAGTCATTAGTGCTTTTATGTTGCTTTTCTGTCCTTTTTGGAGCTCAACAGCCACTGGTTGCCATCTACTTTGTTGTATAGAAAAGAACAGCATGAACATTCTGCTAAACAGCTCCTTTTTTGTTCCATGCAAGAAAACAAAGTCATACAGGGTTCAGCTGACATGCGGGTGAGTAAATGATATAGCATTTTTTATTGTTTGGCTTTTTGAACTATTCCTTTAAAGGCAAACAATATGAAAATGTAACATGCGCAACACATACTGTATTTTGTTTAGCTAGCTTACAAAATTAAAATGACATTCAGGTAAATGGTCGTAACTAAAACAAACAATTGGATTCACAAACTCATTACATTCGGCTCCGAGTCTCAAACATCAAAACCAATGCTGACTAATCCCTTTTAGATAATTTTAATTGAACTTTATGAGCAGGTCGCATGTTTGTTGATTTGTTGAGCTTTATATGAGCAATGTGCAAAAGCACATTGCCAAAAGGTAAGTGTAAGATAGTGCATCATTAACAATGTCCTTTAAAGGTCATTTGAGCATCCTGCCGTGAGACAGTTTCCAATGGGTTTCTGGCAGGTGTTGAACCAGTGGGGAGACAAGGGTCCTACTGACTCCGTTCACAAGAAAGAGGAAGAGACTGAGGTGGAAAAGGAAGAGAGAGAGAGTATAGAGATAAAGAACAAACGATTGATTAACAAAGCACAATATCAGTTGAGTCATGGGCTCTGTTCATATTAGCATACTAACATAACCGGTTCTATTAAATCTACAGCACGACCAAAGTAGCCTGATTCCCAAACTGCAGCATGATAAGGTCATGTGACAACAATGTAGCTTACCCATGTGTGAAGCATTTATCGTGGAATGATGCCTACTGTTTTACTGTTTTACTTTTTTTGAAGTGCAATACAATATATATTATGTATTCAGTAAAGAGTAAGCTAAACAAAAGAGAGCGCATCTTATTTAATCTAGATCTCTTTCTGTTTCAATGGCTACGGTTCAGTATCAGTATCAAGTGCTTCAAACGAAGGCCGAGGGAATTATAAGTATCTGTTCGCTCTTCTCTTGTCAGCTTTAAAAATCTTGAAGATACAGATTCGGGGAAGATGATTAGCAATTATAGCCTCAGGGAACGAATTATGAACTCCCACACACACAACCTCTGTCCATCGCCCTGCGAGAAACGGCATTTTAGCACTTGTGACTGAGTTCACAGTCTATTTTATTGACAAAGCATCTCTTAAACTAATGAAATGTTTTCATTAGCAGGTCATGTTCCTCATTTCTCTCAATATGGGTCATAAGTCACTGGGGGAAATAATGTTTAATTAATAATCTCAATTTGATGGTCCATCTGTTTGCAAAGGCAAGCATCACTATTACTGTTGATTTGAACAAACCCCCTAAACGCTAACTAAGATTTAAAGGATTAGTTCACCCAAAAATGAAAATTCAGTCATTGTTTACTCACCCCTGTGTTGTTATAACACTATATGTCTTTCTTTCTTTTTCTAAGCACAAAGGGAGAAATTGTGAAGAAATGTTGTGCTCAGTGATGTCATACAATGACAGTTTATGGTGACCACCTCTTCAAGATTCAAAAGAACACAAAAGTATAATTCAGAAGTTTAATAAATTATTCATGAGACTCATGATTGTTATGAAAGCATACGATAAGATTTGATGAGAAACAAACTGAAATCGAATGTATTATTTAGTGTAAATGTTCACTGACCGTTGATCTCCTGTGTGTGTTCATGATAGGACATGAGAGCAACAGTTCACGCAGCCCCCTTGCGACATTGGGGCGTTCAAGCGAAAACTCGTTTTGTTTATCTAAAAACAGGTCCAACACAGCGATAATGACAACAGAACACAACACAACTGCACACAAAACAGAGAACAGAACTTACTAAACATGTCTGAAGAGATTGTAGTCAAAGAACTGATGCATTTCTATGCCCAGCCTTATTATTTAGTATACTCAGATAAGTACTCAGAAATCAAACAGAAACATAGAGGAGTTACAGGCAGACACAGTCACACCGTGTCCTAACCTGACGGCAAACAACACGTGATAAAAGGTATATTTTCTATGGTAATCAGAGTTTTTGTCGTAATCAGCCGTGACGAGCGACGGTATGTTCTATCGATCGCTTACTTTCTATTTTCAGTATCGCGTGTGTAACTCTGTGAACTGGCACCGGTCCAATAACTTTCACAAAAATAGAGTAAAAGATCGATTCATGGCTTTTGAGAATTGATATCAAATTGACAAAATAAAAAACAATTAACTAAAATTTTTTTTTTTTTTTTTTTTGGCCCAGCCCTAATTGATACATGATGACACATTGTAAAGATAACAAACAATCGTCAATAATATTTACTTGTAGTGCATAAATTTTTTGAATGTAGAATTTACTTAATATTTTCAAGTTCACGCTTAAACTGATTCAATATAGAAAGTACTATATCTTTTCTGCTATGTTTATTTCATCACAAAGTCATTTTTTGTTCAGTGTGTGGCGGCACTTTGCACTCACATTGTCTTCAGAAAATGTCAGTGTCTATTTTGATGGTGTTCTATTGAGAGGTAAACTGATTTGAGAAGGTGCTGTAGTAGTTTCTGAAACATTTTATTGAATGCATAATTCAACATCCTGAGGATAAAGTCATAAATAAGAGATGTTTCAACAAGATCTGAACTCATCTTTGTACTTCTAGGCAAATGACACCAAAATAAGTAATTGGCTTTTCAAATAAAATGTCGAATTATTATATTTTCTAGGGAATAACAGTTTAAAATATATGACAGAATGAAATGCTGATATTCATCCGTGGTTGAACAGACTGAATCCTTCCAAGCAGAACAACAACATGAATCGAGATGTCCATCAGAGCTGTCTCAAAACTTCTGTAAATGCTGTGACGATCAAAGACAGGCAGCTTTTCCCCAAGCTGTTTCTAAAGGATGAAAGCGTGGTTTTCAAATCCATTTTACTTCAGTAATGTGATGAATTTCCAGGTGAAACAAGGTATTTGATTTTATAGATTGATATTTTAATGGATGGTGAAAAGGGGGTGTTACACACCAAACCTGACAAACATTATTTATTTGGAATAACATGTTTTCAGATAGTCTATAGTTGATTTTGATTTCATGTTTATATGAAATTTCCAGAAGACGAGCACACACACACACACACACACAAACATCCCTTATGTTGTCAGACCCCCTTTCATGCAAGCTTATTTAAACCTGCTGAGAAAACATCTGCAACTTCTTATCTGGAATAATCACGGCTGCACACTGAAGCCCTGAAAAGTGATGCACCTGACACTCAGTGTATGTGTCTCTTATGCACAATGTATTCGCATTAACGTGTCATCATTACTAAGTGATCATGATTATTCCTTTCAGCTAAATAATACATTCCATAATAATTATATTACATTTTTATTTTAATTCTGAACAAAAAGCCACATTTGTGCACATAATATCGCTCATATGTGTAGTATAGCAATCTTTACAAGTACACAGATATTTGTAATTATTAAAAGATTGTAAGTGTATATGAGCACATTTATGAGCGATCAAGCATAAATGACAATTGTAGCATTCACACTAGAATACAAATAAATGCATTTGAAAAAGATGGACACAATTCACTCAAAACCCTGTGTTCTTGATTGTTAAAACACGTTAAATAGTAGAGCTTCTACTTGCTAATATATTAGTATATAACTAATATACTGTATATTAGTGTGTGTCTGTATATGTATTTAAATGAAGCCCTAGTACAATCTAGTTTATATATATATATATATATATATATATATATATATATATATATATATATATATTGTTTTTTTTTTTGTTTTTTTCTAATGCACATATATATGCTTATTTAGCCATTAAATTGAGTGCAATATTTAGTGCCTATCCATTAATGCTTTATACAGCATAATAACCTATTTGAAGACTGTACATCCTACTGTATGTGCATAACCAACCTCTCTCTGTGTCCTATATATTTATAGTCCAACATGGGTAGGGTCCAAGGTGAATGTTTGCACTGTGACCTCGGTGACCGAACGGATGGGTTACTTACGTCGTGAAAGATGGACAGTCCGTGAACCGCATCCTGGATCTGGTGCTGATGCTGCTGCTGTCTGGAGCGGAGATGCTCGCGCTTCGCCGACTGGAGACACATCGTTATCATTTCGGTGCACGCCAACATCTTTAAACGAATGTTTAAGAGAATATATGCAGACTTCTCACTTAATGAGATCGATAAGATCGGAAACTGGTGTGAGTGTGTGAAGAGAAATGCGATGAAGCAGCAGTCCTCTCTGTGCGAGTGGTGATGATGCTGAGCGAGCGCACGAGTCGTTGAGCCGATTGTTGTGAATGATTCAGTCGAACCGATTCGCAAAGCGTTCGAGAATCACTGGAATAAGAGAAACTTTCTTTTCCGCCAAATAACTGTTTTTATTCTGTCATTATTGATCACATGAGTTAGTGCATAATGATTTGTCATGACAGATGATTGATAGATTTCAAAGAAATGCAAGCAAAATAGGCCTACTTTAATTACCTTAATCAAAACATTGGAGATAACAGCGGCAACCAAATGACAATGAACCGAATACGTAATGTGAAACGCTTTTGAGTGGTGACTCAAACGAATCAGCGAATCGTTTATATTAAACGGGTCCATTAAACAAAACGAACCGATTCTTTGAAATGAATCGGACTCCACAACGTTACTAGTTTTCCCACCTCCTCGAAATCTAATCTAATCCAACACTAGTTTAGCATCTTTTCCCAGCTGCTCTGTTTCACATAACTACTGAGACATTTGCCAGGGCAAATCTGAACTTTGATGGTGATTTATATCCGTATTTACAGTGTCTTATATTATATGAGAATGAGCTTTATTGCCAAGTATGCTTACACATACAAGGCATTTGTCTTGGTGACAGAAGCTTCCAGTGCACAAATAATACAACAACATGACAGAGATAATAAAAAAAGATAATAAAAATATAAAGCAAATAGAAAATATAAGTATATATAGAAATACACAATAAGACCATATATATATATATATATACAGGTGCATCTCAATAAATTAGAATGTCGTGGAAAAGTTCATTTATTTCAGTAATTCAACTCAAATTGTGAAACTCGTGTATTAAATAAATTCAGTGCACACAGACTGAAGTAGTTTAAGTCTTTGGTTCTTTTAATTGTGATGATTTTGGCTCACATTTAACAAAAACCCACCAATTCACTATCTCAAAAAATTAGAATACATCATAAGACCAATAAAAAAAACATTTTTAGTGAATTGTTGGCCTTCTGGAAAGTATGTGCATTTACTGTATATGTACTCAATACTTGGTAGGGGCTCCTTTTGCTTTAATTACTGCCTCAATTCGGCGTGGCATGGAGGTGATCAGTTTGTGGCACTGCTGAGGTGGTATGGAAGCCCAGGTTTCTTTGACAGTGGCCTTCAGCTCATCTGCATTTTTTGGTCTCTTGTTTCTCATTTTCCTCTTGACAATAACCCATAGATTCTCTATGGGGTTCAGGTCTGGTGAGTTTGCTGGCCAGTCAAGCACACCAACACCATGGTCATTTAACCAACTTTTGGTGCTTTTGGCAGTGTGGGCAGGTGCCAAATCCTGCTGGAAAATGAAATCAGCATCTTTAAAAAGCTGGTCAGCAGAAGGAAGCACGAAGTGCTCCAAAATTTCTTGGAAAACGGGTGCAATGAAAAAAACACAATGGACCAACACCAGCAGATGAAATTGCACCCCAAATCATCACAGACTGTGGAAACTTAACACTGGACTTCAAGCAACTTGGGCTATGAGCTTCTCCACCCTTCCTCCAGACTCTAGGACCTTGGTTTCCAAATGAAATACAAAACTTGCTCTCATCTGAAAAGAGGACTTTGGACCACTGGGCAACAGTCCAGTTCTTCTTCTCCTTAGCCCAGGTAAGACGCCTCTGACGTTGTCTGTGGTTCAGGAGTGGCTTAACAAGAGGAATACGACAACTGTAGCCAAATTCCTTGACACGTCTGTGTGTGGTGGCTCTTGATGCCTTGACCCCAGCCTCAGTCCATTCCTTGTGAAGTTCACTCAAATTCTTGAATCGATTTTGCTTGACAGTCCTCATAAGGCTGCGGTTCTCTCGGTTGGTTGTGCATCTTTTTCTTCCACACTTTTTCCTTCCACTCAACTTTCTGTTAACATGCTTGGATACAGCACTCTGTGAACAGCCAGCTTCTTTGGCAATGAATGTTTGTGGCTTACCCTCCTTGTGAAGGGTGTCAATGATTGTCTTCTGGACAACTGTCAGATCAGCAGTCTTCCCCATGATTGTGTAGCCTAGTGAACCAAACTGAGAGACCATTTTGAAGGCTCAGGAAACCTTTGCAGGTGTTTTGAGTTGATTAGCTGATTGGCATGTCACCATATTCTAATTTGTTGAGATAGTGAATTGGTGGGTTTTTGTTAAATGTGAGCCAAAATCATCACAATTAAAAGAACCAAAGACTTAAACTACTTCAGTCTGTGTGCATTGAATTTATTTAATACACGAGTTTCACAATTTGAGTTGAATTACTGAAATAAATGAACTTTTCCACGACATTCTAATTTATTGAGATGCACCTATATATATATATATAGTCAGAAGTTTACATACACCTTAGCCAAATACATTTAAACTCAGTTTTTCACAATTCCTGACATTTAATCATAGAAAACATTCCCTGTCTTAGGTCAGTTAGGATCACTACTTTATTTTAAGAATGTGAAATGTCAGAATAATAGTAGAGAGAATGATTTATTTCAGCTTTTATTTCTTTCATCACATTCCCAGTGGGTCAGAAGTTTACTTACACTTTGTCAGTATTTGGTAGCATTGCCTTTAAATTGTTTAACTTGGGTCAAACATTTTGGGTAGCCTTCCACAAGCTTCTCACAATAAGTTGCTGGAATTTTGGCCCATTCCTCCAGACAGAACTGGTGTAACTGAGTCAGGTTTGTAGGCTTCCTTGCTCACACACGCTTTTTCAGTTCTGACCACAAATTTCCTATCAGATTGAGGTCAGGGCTTTGTGATGGCCACTCCAATACCTTGACTTTGTTGTCCTTAAGACATTTTTCCACAACTTTGGAGGTATGCTTGGGGTCATTGTCCATTTGGAAGACCCATTTGTGACTGAGCTTTAACTTCATGGCTGATGTCTTGAGATGTTGCTTCAATACATCCACATAATTTTCCTTCCTCATGATGTCATCTATTTTGTGAAGTGCACCAGTCCCTCCTGCAGCGAAGTACCCCCACAACATGATGCTGCCACCCCCATGCTTCACTGTTTGGATGTTGATCTTTGGCGTGCAAGCCTCACCCTTTTTCCTCTAAACATAACGATGGTCATTATGGCCAAACAGTTCAATATTTGTTTCATCAGACCAGAGGAAATTTCATCAAAATGTATGATCTTTGTCCCCATGTGCACTTGCAAACTGTAGTCTGGCTTTTTTATGGCGGTTTTGGAGCCGTGGCTTCTTCCTTGCTGAGCAGCCTTTCAGGTTATGTCGATATAGGACTCGTTTTACTGTGGATATAGATACATGTCTACCTGTTACCTCCAGCATCTTCACAAGGTCCTTTGCTGTTGTTCTGGGATTGATTTGCACTTTTCGCACCAAACTACATTCATCTCTAGGAGACAGAATGCATCTCCTTCCTGTGTGGTATGATGGCTGTGTGGTCCCATGGTGTTTATACTTGCGTACTATTGTTTGTACAGATGAACGTGGTATCTTCAGGCATTTGGAAATTGCTCCCATGGATGAACCAAACTTGTGGAGGTCCACAATTTTTTTTCTGAGGTCTTGGCTGATTTCGTTTGATTTTCCCATGATGTCAAGCAAAGAGGCACTGAGTTTGAAGGTAGACCTTAAAATACATCCACAGGTACACCTCCAATTGACTCCAATTAGCCAATCAGAAGCTAATTGGCTAATTGTCTAAAGGTTTGACATCATTTTCTGGAATTTTCCAAGCTGCTTAAAGGCACAGTTAACTTCTCACCCACTGGAATTATGATATACACTACCGTTCAAAGGTTTGGGGTCACTTGCCTGAAATGTTTCTCATGATCTTAATAACCTTTTGATCTGAAGGCATATACTGAAATGTTTGAAATTATTTTTGTACACAAAAACTTATATAACAAAAATATAATTGTGCCACCATATTATTTTATTTCATAATAAAACTAAAATGTAACAAAAAAAAAAAAAGTTTTTGAAATGGATGACTTGGACCAAATAATAAAGAAAAACAGGAAATAAGTGCCCAACATAGATGGGAACTCCTTCAATACTGTTTAAAAAGCATCCCAGGGTGATACCTCAAGAAGTTGGTTGAGAAAATGTCAAGAGTACATGTCTGCAAATTCTAGGCAAAGGGTGACTACTTTGAAGATGCTAAAATATAACACAGTTTTGATTTATTTTGGATTTTTTTAGTCACAACATAATTCCCATATTTCCATTTAAATTATTCCATAGTTTTAATTACTTTACTCTTATTCTAAAATGTGAAATAAATAAATAAATAAATAAATAAAAGAATGAGTAAGTGACCCTAAACTTTTGAAGGGTAGTGTATATTATAACCTATTATTAAAAACCATTTATATTATACACTAAAAAAAAAAGTAGATTTTTAGTGTATTTTTTGTATTTTCCATTAAATTGAATTGTGCAATCTTTAACAAAATTAATAAAATATTAAAGTTGTATTAATTTAATAATGGGATATTATTATACTAATACTCATTTAATATGATATATTAAAAATATTAAATATATTCAAACTTAAATGTTAAATAAATGTTATTCATGTAATTTTGTTAGATTATTCAGTTCAATTGGATGGAAATATGTTATGAAATTTAAATGTGTAAATTGTAAAAATATTTTTGAGTGTATTATATTATATTATATCATATTTTATTATAGCCTATTATATTGTATTTAAGTCTATTTTTAAGATTTACACATTTTAATTTCTTAACAATTTTCCATCAAAAATCTTTAACAAAATTTATACATTATTTAATTTGTATTAATTTAATAATGATATATTATTATTACATTAATAATATTCGTTTAATATTATATATTAGACATATAAAATATATTAAAACGTATATGTTAAATAAAATACATTTTATTAATGTAATTTTGTTGAAGATTATTCAGTTCAATTTGATTATTCAATTCAATTGGATGGAAATATGTTATGAAATTTAAAGCCGTAAATCTTAAAACTACGTTTTATGTTATTATATTACTTTAACAAATATATGACGTAAAAAATAGGCTATACCTAGCTGAATGTTGATTGAAAGGAAAAACAAAATGCATGAACATTTCCCAAATGAACACACCCAAAGCAAAGCCATTCAAATAGTCATTTAAAGGTCCACAGATCGTCAAAGCGTCAACATTGACCGAGAATCCCCCTAACAAATAACTAAAGTACTGTGCAGTGATGATATCAGATTGCAATGGCAAATGGCGTCTTCTGGTGGCGAATCTTTGTCAAAAACGTCTCATCTGTTTATCTTGCAGTTGACATACGCTTACTGTCTACTATCTGTTTTATTCTTTGAATAGTTGGGATGTGTTTTCGTCTTGACACAGGCTTAATAGCACACACAGTACGCACCTGTCACTGTACAAACATACTTTACGTAATCCGAGTGCACGCGCGTTGCGTCGCTCTACGTCACGGGGTCGCGCAGTGACGTCACTCTGATATGGAGCCCGTGCTAGCGGCGGACCTTTGATCACTGGGGAGAGATGGAGTAAAGTTTGACCAATCGACGGGAAGTATCCCTCAAATCCCGTTAAAACAGAAATCTGCAGACATTTCCCGTGATCGTAAAACGGTAAGATACAAGTGACACGAGCGTGAGGGACAAATATGGAAGAAAAACAGCCATGTAATGATAACGCGCTAGCTGTTCAACTGTGTTTCTTGATCATATTTGACACAGTATAATCTAAAACAACTAAAATGCTTTCCGTAGTTAATTTTTGAGAGGTATGTTCCGTCTCGCGTCTTGCTAACTGAGTTTTGTGAGCTGCGACACTGTCAGTCAGAAGCGCTTCGTGACGTCACGAACGATTCCAATATAAACATTGAAGCTTTCAACACATTTCAATCGCGTTTTATTTATGGTGCCGTTTAATCGGGAGTTTGTCATCTATTTGTAGCCATTTTTAAAAGTTCTGTGGCTGTACCATGGTACAATGATGATATCAGGTGGTAATACCATAGTGTTTTGGTACTGTATGGTTACCATACTCCTATACCATGGTATGTACATACTACTCTAAGGTACTTTAAAGAATACCAGGGTACTACCATCATGATAGTGTACATTACAATACCAAATCTAAAAAAAACTACAATTAAACCACGTTTTACAGGTTTAGACATCAATTTGTAACGCCACACAAGTGACCATTGTACTTCTGGTAACTACCAGATAAATCTTAATAAATATTTGCCAATAATGACTGAGAGCCTGTGATGTCTTGACAAACTTCTGGCCTTGAAATGACATCATCTGTAATCTGCCGAGGATTATTCGAGACTTCTCCTGTGTGAGATTAGCTGCGGGTAGGTGTCATTGACAGAACTAGGACATCACACACCATGAGAGACACATCCATCGAAAGAGAGAGTTTCTAATAACACACTGATCAGAGATCAGATTTACCTGACCAGTTTAGTAGTGTCAAAGGCAAAAAGGGCACAGATACAGTTGGTGTCAGATCAGCTCAATATTGAATAAAAAATTGAACCTATTTACTTTCCAATCTGGCATTCAGAACTGGCTCCATTGTGGTCTGGAGCGCCCACATTCTAATATCTGATCAATTCCTGATGGATAAAATCAAGCACCACTCTTAATTTCTGTTGTTGTTGAATATTCTGTATTAGGGCTGGGTAGTTGTTGGGATTTCCCGATTTGATTCAATTCCGATTCACAAGCTCTCAATTCCGATCTCGATTCGGTTCAATATCGATTCATATCGGTACATTTCTGTTACAATGTCCATTTTACTTTCATATAAAATAAATTATTTCTCAGCTAATGCTCTTAATTATAAAGGAACCTTCTAGGCAACCCTTCTAGGTACATTTTGAAAATATTAATTTGACCAATTATATTTTATAATTAGTTTTTGCATCAAATTTGTCACATTTTAGCTTTTGAAAAATGTTCAAATTCAGTCTTTTCCATCAATTAATGTCTTGAAATTGCATATATTATGTTGCATATATATTTTTGTTACATTTTTATTATTTACTGAGTATTTTTAAATTGATTTGTAAAATACAAGCAAAATCAGTACTGTCTCTTTAAGACTAGCGGCATCAGCCACTGAGCATATGTAACGAGAGAAGACATGCGTAATTTCTTTAGCACATCCATGCGTGATTTGAATTAAATGTTTTTATTTTTTTATTTTTTATTTTTTTTGTATCAGCAACTGACTGTAAATAAACAGAAAGGGTATTAACTCCTATGTTGTGTTCCAATCATTTTGACCCCAGATGACATTTTTGCTTACGATTGTTTTTTTGTTTTTTTTACTTAATCCAATTGGAATAAAATTCCTTGACTTTGTTCACATATGGTATCTGAAAAAACACACACAATTTGGACCAATTTCATTTTATTTAACTTTGTTACACTTGTTGTGTTCCCGGTCAAAAATGACCGGCCATTGGAAATGAATGGATTAGACTACAAAAAACTGAAATATTAAGTGTTCAGGAGCTTCACAATCCTTTAGTTGAGCACATACTGTATGTGGATGTGTGTTTGCACACACAAAGTCTTCGGACATCTACACACACACACACACACACACACACAAACAAACACTATGTGTGTTGAGTGCCCTTTTGTGCATCGTCTTTCCATGTACACTCTTTGAGGAATATTTCAAGATCTTCTCATCATATTATGTTGTGTTTGAGCTCATTTGAATCAGGATAATCTGCTGTAAGTAATGATATGTCATTGTCTATGTTATATGTATGTTTCAGTAAGTAATAAGGTAAAACGTGACAAAAAGACCCTCCTGTTTATTATATTTATGTGTGTCTGTGGGAATTTCATACACTTAAACTCACTGCAGTTTGACCTCTGAGTAAAAGGAACTTGCATATTGCATTCTGCAGACCTTTCCAACGATATATAACACATTACTATCTCATATTCTTTTATGGTTTTACCAACTCTGAATATAATTGTTGTGATCACAAATTTGCAAATGATGAGAACGAAACAGTTCTTATTGTCAGCAAATTAAAAAGCATTATTTAAGAATTGGTAAGATCATCTATATGCATGTAAAGTTCAGATTCTAAGGGTTAAAATGACACCTATTGTGTTCAGATCAAGCAAGTGGTTATTAATTTATTTTGTGTTTATTATATCATTTTTTTTTTTGTTGTTTTCTGCATATTTTTACCTAGTCCCATTCTTATCACTCAGAAACTTGAGGCATTATGGAAGTAAAGTGGGTTGCAAATTTCATGTTGACTTTGAGTGGGTTAACCTAATGTTTTACCACTGTTTACCCCATCTGAGTATTCATGTTTTTGATATGGCAAGATTTGAAACAGAATGCGTGTTTATCTGTATGTGTATTTGTGCATTTCAGATTAATTGGAGCCACATGAAGTACTGTTAATGGCAACATAATGAAGGCTCAACTACAGATAACTGGTAAGCTTTTTACAAGAACACATAGAGACACTTTCCTTTTTATTTTACAACAAGGCTTTACATTTGTTGCCTGTAATTTTGTATGCACTGTTGGGATTACTTTTGGCATTCATTGTTGCAATGTCATATTTTTGGTTCAATATTAAAGGAATGTTCTGTGTTTAATGCAAACTCAATTGACAGCATTTGCACCATAATGTTGATTACAACAAATACATATTTCAAATTGTCCCTCCTTTATTTAATAATAAGCAAATAGCACAGTTACAGTGAGGCATGTTTAGATGCCATTTATCTCTGGATGGTGTTGATTTGTTGTTGTGTCAGCAGATCACTTCTCTTAATAGATCTGTGATTACATTTATTGTTGTCCCTCATTAGTTCTGTCCGCCAAGCTGCGGGAGAATAAGAAGAACTGGTTTAGGCCCAGTCCTTACGTGGAGGTGTGTGTGGACGGCCAGTCCAAGAAGACGGAGAAATGTACCAACACACACAGCCCCAAATGGAAGCAATCTCTCACTGTGTAAGTATAAAATATAATATATATACACACCGGTGGCCAAAAGTTTGGAATAATGTACAGATTTTGCTGTTTCGGAAGGAAATTGGTACTTTAATTCACCAAAGTGGCATTCAACTGATCACAAAGTATAGTCAGCACATTACTGATGTAAAAAACAGCACCATCACTATTTGAAAATAGTCATTTTTGATCAAATCTAGACAGCAGCCATCACTCCAACACCTTATCCTTGAGTAATCATGCTAAATTGCTCATTTGGTACTAGAAAATCACTTGCCATTATATCAAACACAGTAAAAGCTATTTGGTTTGTTAAATGAAGCTTAACATTGTTTTTGTGTTTGTTTTTGAGTTGCCACAGTATGCAATAGACTGGCATGTCTTAAGGTCAATATTAGGTCAAAAATGGCAAAAAAGAAACAGCTTTCTCTTGAAACTCATCAGTCAATCATTGTTTTGAGGAATGAAGCCTATACAATGCTTGAAATTGCCCAAAAACTGAAGATTTCATCAAAGGTGTACACTACAGTCTTCAAAGACAAAGGACAACTGACTCTAACAAGGACAGAAAGAGATGTGGAAGACCAGATGTACAACTAAACAAGAGGATAAGTACATCAGAGTTTCTAGTTTGAGAAATAGACGCCTCACATGTCGTCAGCTGACAGCTTCATTGAATTCTACCCGCTCAACACCAGTTTCATGTACAACAGTAAAGAAAAGACTCAGGGGTGCAGGCCTTATGGGAAGAATTGCAAAGAAAAAGCCACTTTTGAAACAGAAAAACAAAAAGAAAAGGTTCGAGTGGGCAAAGAAACACAGACATTGGACAACAGATAATTGGAAAAGAGTGTTCTGGATCTTAACCCCATTGAGCTTTTGTGGGATCATCTAGACTGTAAGGTGTGTGAGAAGTGCCCGACAAGACAGCCACATCTATGGCAAGTGCTACAGGAAGTGTGGGGTGAAATGTCACCTGAGTATCTGGACAAACTGACAGCTAGAATGTCAAGGATCTGCAAAGCTGTCATTGCTGCACGTGGAGGATTTTCTGATGAGAACTCTTTAAAGTAGTTTTAGAAGATCTGAACATTTCTTTCCAATTGTAATAGTAATTTTCATGTTATTAATGTCCTGACTATACGTTGTGATCAGTTGAATACCACTTTGGTGAATAAAAGTACCAATTTCTTTCCATAATAGCAAAATCTGTACATTATTCCAAACTTCTGGCTGCCAGTGTATATATGTATATTAGTGCTGTCGAAGTTAAATTTAATTTAATGTGACCCTTTGAATAAACTGTAGTTCATGAGAAGCGAGTCAATTCGCACAAACGCCGCTAATGTCATATGCATTGTCCCTCGGGAAAACAGATGGTGGGAGAGATTATGCTGATACCTGCGCCAAGCATTTTATCAATGTAGCACAGCAGTAAAACATGCCCGCAAAGCACAGATAGAGCTCGGAACTTTGAAACATGATTGCAGAGGCAAGACAGCTGCCATTTGAACACCTGCCTTGCATTGCGAGGCGCGGTACAAAAGTTGCAAGGCGCAGTGCGAGCGTGAAGTGAAAGTGTGGCACTTTGTGTTCCGCGACTGATACCGGGTCCTTGAATAACGTATAATGCGCCAATAAAGGCAGCCGGTGGAGTTTGTGGTGCCCCCTAGGGAGTTGGTGCCCTACATAGGCTGTGTAATATACCTATTGGGAGCGGCGGTACTTCGGCTAACGGAAATCCTGCTGCTGTCTCCAAGGTTCTGTCACAGCGTCTCTGTTTGATAGTGCACTAGCCAATGCAGATGTTGGAGACATTGCTGGAACCCTGCAGGTAATCTACATTAACCCATTTAATCCCACCAGTTATAATTGTGACTGGGGTCTAATAGGAGTTTTTGATGTAATTTGCACAGATTTGTCAATTGTAAATGACAGTGCAGACTTATTTGTATGAGTGGTGCAAATAGTCACATGACCAGAACTATTTAATTCTTAAGTGCTCCTGGAAAGATTATATATGTCAAGACTCCATAAAAAGAAGCGAATATATCCTGTCATTATACACTTACAACTACCATATTTTGTACGTAATTTGAATTGAGTTGTGTTGTGTTCATTTTCTGTTGTTCATCTCTGTTGGTGGGGAAGGTTTTGTGTGGATGACTGAAAAATACATCTGGATGAAGAATATTTTGTTTATAAAGATATTGCGATTAATCGCGATTAACTACAAAAAATATATACGATTAATCGCGATTAACTACCAAAAAATTATATGATTAATCGAGATTAAATATTGTAATCGTTTGACAGCCCTAATATATCTGTATACATGAATTTTATTTAAAAAAAATAAAAATAAATAATAATTAAAAAAAAAAAAAAAAAAAATATATATATATATATATGTATATAGATATACACACACACACACACACACACACACACTCACACACACACACACACACACACACAATTTGGACATATTGTATGCATTTGAATAAAATTATATAATTTTAAATTATATTATTTTGTTTTTTTCTATAAAAAGAAATATATCTTTATTTTTATTTTATTTTTTAGTCTTTCATTTAGCTAAACAAATAATGTTGTTAATCTGATAATAATAATATTTTTGTGTGGTATCTCTCATTTTTATATACTTTGTAGGATCGTCACCCCTTTCAGCAAGTTAACTTTCCGGGTTTGGAGCCATCAGACACTTAAAGCGGACATTTTCCTTGGAATGGCAACTTTAGAAGTCAGCGAGACGCTAAAAGCCAACAATATGAAGAGTGAGTTTTCATCTGCTCCATTTGTGAATCTCATTATCCAGGTTGAGTCATCTTAGATTTCTGAATGTGATCTTTAGTGTGTGTGGGTGTGTGGACTCAAGGATTTGTGTTTTTATGCTCACCTTGTCATGAATAGACGAAGGTGAACTGACACATAGTACAAAACAAAAAGTCTTTTCAGAGGTCATGTGGCACCCACGTGACCCGCTCAGCACTGGTGTGAAATATAGAACTGCAGACTGAGTGACTAGAATCCGAGGGTGTAGAGTAGCTCAGAACCAGAAGACCGTTTCCTTTTCCTGTGTCGCTGCGTTTTAATTTGAGAAGCCGAAATAATACCCAAAAAATATTGAAGTCACTTCAATATATCATCACATTAGTTAACACAATTTATTCTAAAGAAAGATAAAGAAGTACACTTTTTCAGCAGTACATTTCACAAAAAGTTTGTTTGGTTTAAAATTCTAAAACAATAGATATACTGTTCAAAATAAAGATAAAAAGGATTGTGCAGTGTAAAGCATTGTTTTGTCATCATTTGTGTGCTTGTGTGTTTCAGTTTGTGAGGTTGTGCAGACGCTTCAGTTGAGTTCAGACAGAGAGAGGTCAGAGGTCATTGGAGATCTCTCTGTGTGTTTGGATGGACTGCAGGTGGATCCAGAGAGTTTTGCTTCAGAGGAACAAAAACACAGTGAGACTTCTTTTTTCTATTCATACAAAACATATTAAAACACAACTTTAAAGTCGGCATGAAACGGAAGTTGCGACCGACTTCTGTATTGTGACGGATTTCCGAGTGAAACCGCTTATCGAACAAGAGAAAAATATAGGGCGGGGATTTGAGTTTATCCATTGGTTGTTGACTGGATTGTGAAAATATGGGTGTTGCATAGCAGAACGGAGAATGCGAGTTTGCAGTGAACACAAACCCCTACCACCATGGTGCTTGATTCAGAGCCGGTTATCGGTGAAATTGAGCAGCGATCTCAACACATTTATGATGAAAATGACAACATAAACACACGAGCACATCTCGGACTTTGCTTACAAAGAGGCTGTAGAAGTTGAAAAATTAGTGAGTAAAAGATAACCCTTTTTGAACATTTTGAATCGTAATATACTAAATATAAAGGGAAAAAAACCCACTACTTATGCTGTGCATCCCAAGATAACTGCATACAAAAATATAAATAAACTCCAGAGTCATCCGAAGTGTTGTATTCATTAGTGATCACCTCAGCAATTCAGGCGTGAAATGTCTTGAACACAACCGCGAATTCACCGTTATTCCTCCTCATTTGAAATGTAAATTCAAGGCAGCTGACCCGTCACCAAGGAAGTTTGGGTTAAGGAACGATAGTTTTGAAGGAAAACAGACGAAAATACACCTTGCCATCTTCACCAACATGTGATTGACGCTTTGTTCAACTCTACGCAAGGTTGTGGTATTTATAAGAAAGGGGCGGGGTTTAAGCGGACCGAGTGATTGGAGAAGTTCTGCATATGTCATCAGAGAGAAGTCTGACGTTTCACTGGAAGATCGAGTTATTACATTTTGATTAAAGGTTACGAGGTAAAAAAAAAAAAAAAAAACATATGCATGGACGAATCGTTCACAATAAGATCAATAACATGCATTTAGAAAAAAAATAGGGTGAATTTTCATTTCATGCCAACTTTAATTTATTCCTGTGTGTTTGTTTATTCAATATTTTGGCTTATCTGCTGTCTGCGGTCATTTATGTTTTATAATACCCCCAGCTTTGTTTAATACATTTTACTAGGGATGCACCGATATGGAATTTCTGAGCCGATACCGATAACCGATATTTAAAAAAAAAAAAGTTTAAATTTTGAATCCTTTAACCTGGAACTGCTAGCTAATTCATTAAAAGCTTCTCATTTGAATAATATGTGTCATGTAAAAGCTTGGAATTTGGACTTGCTGCTATGTAAGGTTTGGCTGATGTAGCATGAAACAGAAATGTGCCTATAAAACAAATGTATGCTGATTTGAATGAGAAATAAATGACAATACACTTGCATACATTGCATGATGCCCATTTATATGAGTGTTTATGGTAATCCTGATGATTCGCTAACAGAGAGAATAATGAACTTCAAACAGCTGTAATAATGCATTAAACCAAAATGAGGTGATAAACAGAATGTAACGAACATTAAAACAGCAAAACACACAATACAAACCCTAAACTCCATGCTCATGGTGTAATATGTATGATAACAGCCAGACTGAGTGTGCAGCTGTGATTTGTGTTTCACAGATGCTTACTACATCACTCATCCTTAACAGTTCCACCATATAACTTTTGAAATGTTAACACAACAATCATAATGGGAATAGGTCACATTATAGAGATCGAATAGTCATGAGTCATAATGTTACAAAAGTCTCTACTCGTAAAATACAACAAGCACATTTGTTTCACTCAAAACTACTGTTTTTAGCCATCTCCGTGAAACCTTTTTCAAGATTTTTGAACCTTGTTAGGTTGTTTTGGGGCTTGTTTTAATCGCAGTGCAGTGCTCTAAGTAATGATGTGCAATTTCCCACATTCTGTGTATGTTTAATTAAGTAATAAGCTTTTTCCTCCAAACATAACGATGGTCATTATGGCCAAACAGTTCCATTTTTGTTTAATCAGACCAGAGGACATTTCTTATACCAAAAAGTAAGATCTTTGTCCCCATGTGCACTTGCAAACTGTAGTCTGGCTTTTTTATGGTGGTTTTGGAGCAGTGGCTTCTTCTTTGCTGTGCAGCCTTTCAGGTTATGTCGATATAGGGCTCGTTTTACTGTGGATATAGATACTTGTCTACCTGTTTCTGCCAGCATCTTCACAAGGTCCTTTGCTGTTGTTCTGGGATTGATTTGCACTTTTCACACCAAACTACCACAAACCACTGAGCGGTGGTGGTGTTGTGGACTAAACCACTGAACTGGTAAGCAGAAGGTTGTTGGTTCAATCCCCACAGCCACCACCATTGTGTCCTTGAGCAAGGCACTTAACTCCAGGTTGCTCCAGGGGGATTGTCCCTGTAATAAGGGCACTGTAATTCGCTTTGGATAAAAGCGTCTGCCAAATGCATAAATGTAAATGTAAATGTAAACTACATTCATCTCTTGGAGACAGAAAGTGTCTCCTTCCTGAGTGGTATGATAGCTGCATGGACCCATGGTGTTTATACTTGCGTACTATTGTTTATACAGATGAACGTGGCACCTTCAGGCATTTGGAAATTGCTCCCAAGGATGAACCAAACTTGTGGAGGTCCAAAATGTTTTTTTCTGAGGTCTTGGGTGATTTCTTTTGATTTTCTCATGATGTCAAGCAAAGAGGCACTGAGTTTGAAGGTAGACCTTAAAATACATCCACAGGTACACCTCCAATTCAGTACACCTCCTGCCAGAAGCTAACTGTCTAAAGGTTTGACATAATTTTCTGGAATTTTCCAAGCTGCTTAAAGGCACAGTTAACTTAGTGAATGTAAACTTCTGACACAGTGGAATTGTGATATAGTCAATTAAAAGTGAATCAATCTGTCTGTAAACAATTGTTGGAAAATTACTCATGTCATGCGCAAAGTAGATGTCCTAAACGACTAGCCAAAACTATAGTTTGCTAATATTAAATCTGTGGAGTGGTTAAAAAATGAGTTTTAATGACTTCAACCTAAGTGTATGTAAACTTCTGACTTCAACTGTACATACATGTGTTTGTCGCGTTTTCGTTTATTGCCTTATGAAACATAAACAGAATATGGGAAATGGCATGTTGTTACTCACAGCAGATGATCCCGAATTGAAACCAGACCCAAAACAACGTAACAAGGTGCAGTGATATTAACATAACAACATGCAACATGAGCTTGGCTTTCATTCACCCAGACACGTTGAGCTGAAGCTGCACAAGTCTCTGCCTGAAGGAAAGATGCTGCAGGCAGTCAGAGATTCTCAGCTGCAAGCAAATAAACCATCGCAAATTATCGGTGAAAATATCGGCGGTAATTCCATCATCGGCACGATAATAATATTTGGATTTTCCTGGTTATCGGCCAATAAAATATCGGCTGCCAATATTTCGTGCATCCCTACATTTTACTACATTTTTAAACCCCTTACGTACATTTCTGAAAATGTTGCCCACTATCAGCACAGAAAATGTTTTGTGTGGGCTTCTTAGTATTGTAGAGTAGCTACTCCAAATCCAATATTATAATTGTTAATTTTTAGTAATTAAATGCTTTTTTATAATTATTGTCTCTAATCACAGATGCTGTTGTAAACGAAGAATCCAAACAGAATGGAGACGTAGCAGGAAGGTATAATAAATGTTACCATTATAGGCAGTTTCTACTTTAACCCTATAATGCCGCGTGTATCAAATATGATGCACAATGTTTGAGGGCTCCTGTTTCACTCTATGTTCAAGCTGACGAGCCAAACAACCTATGGTATGTAAGTGTCACATGTTTATGGAACCATCTAGTGGTTATTTGTGAAAAACAAAACAATTGTTTTAATGTTTTAAATCGGTCAGTAAAAAAATGGTGGCGGACTTGTGCTAAAAGTGGGATAAATGATAGCTTATTTTAAAAGTTCAAGGTAACATTATTATTAAAGTTACTGACATTTTTTGACAATGTTTGCTTTATAAGACTAGCCTATCGTTGTTTCAGAGCACTATGTTTAAGTTGAAAAATTACTATGTTGAAATTAGGTGTATTAAATTTGATACATTAGACTTAACAGGTTAAATATGGCATTGTTTTCTGTTATGTATCTGATAGAAATGTATCTGACAGACACTTTACAACGTGTTATATTTATAATATTGTTATTTTCTGTTGAAAGACTAAATGGTAAACTTTTGTTATCATTAAAATGTTTTTAGAGGGCAAAAAGGTAACTCAGATTTCAAATATGACAAATTTGAAATATGACATGCTTTAATAGACCAGTAAATGATATAAATAATCAATACGAAGAAAAATATTCATGTTTATGATGTGCATGCCTCTGCATCCTTTAATCTATGTAGAAAAAAGAAACAGGACAGTCAAAATATTATAAAACTTGGTGCAGTGATTTCAATATATACTGTATATAAATATATACAAATTTAGTCAATAGGACAAGAAAAAGAGATTTAATTAACTAATGTGGCAGAGAATAAACATTTAAATGCTGTGGAAGCAAAAAAATAGTAAAAACACCAAACGGGAAGCACTCATCTGGGAAACTAAATGGAGGAAAAATTACCTCTAAAGCCTAATGTATCAATTATGATACATAAAATAAAAACAAAATGTGGAACAAATATTTTTTTTTATGATTTCTTTTTATATTTTGGTATTAAAACAGTTTAATGTCAAAAAAGTTTTATTTTCCGACAATTCTTTCATATGTCAGGCTTTACAGGATTAATATAACAGCTCTATGTGCACAGAAAGTTTGCATCTTTCCTATTTTTTATTTTTATTTTTTAATTATTAAATTTGTTCTCCAGGGAAATGCTTTGCATTTTATGTAAGAGGAAAGCTGGTCTATAATATTGACATCTTTTTACACTGCATTAAAGCTGAAGTGTGTAATTTCTACACCACCGAACGGAATCGCAAAAGTAAACGTTTGTTATCAAACAAACAGATAGTCCCGCCCCCAACTCATGCCATTTGTTGAGTCAGTTTAGGCCTGATGCGATTAGTAAATAATTGTCTGATTTCGGTTATTTGATCTAACGAATACACTTCAAATTCCAATCACATTTTAATGCCCAAATAAGGGAATTTTAAGCAAATATATAAACGTCATCAATGGCACTTTTGTGTGTCATTCAGTTGAACTCCCAGATGTCAACGGCAATGTCAACCAGAGCAGCTCCTGTCCGGAAGAGCGCGTAAAGTGCTTCTCGAGCGCACTAATGTGCGCACAGTCAGCAGAGGCTTGGCCAAAGTCCCGCAAAAATATAAACTAACAAATATAGAATGTTATGTGAATGAAAGAGCTCCGCCTTCACTTTAAACGATCGTGTAATGGCAAATGTTCCTGGTCATTATGGGTTCATTTACGCAGTGTTAATGACACACACTGATGCAGATGAGGAGACGCATGTTTACTCTATTTCTGTGGAGTGATAAAATAATGAAACGAAAACTCAAAGCTTTTGCTTCATGAGAAATAAGGGCTCGTGGGTTTTAACAAAGAGCATTAAAATAACATATGAAATTGAAGAAATTAGGACAAAAATATTTTAGTTTTGCATAATATAGTATAACATAATATTAGTATTCTAAAAATATATAAACATATTTTATTTTTTATTTAAAAACAGTGTAAATGTAAAGTTGACCAAAACTAAAGTCAACAAAAAGGAGAGACATAAACTGTGTTTAGTAAACCTCGACTTGTAGTGTTCCCTTTGCTGTTTGGAGTTATCATACATTTACAGTTGCTTTGCGTCTGTTTGTTGGTCTAGTCGAGACTCCTCCCCATCCAGTGACATCACTGATGATGCGTCACTGCCCAATGGTCATGCAGTTGGAAGTACAGGGTCTGCCTCTCCATCTGCAGTGGCTCTGAGACCCCCATGCCCACCGCGACCCCCACCTCCATCACCACATATACCTACGTCCTCCACAGGTAGAGACTGTCATTGAGTTTCAACATTATTCAACCTGCGTTTAAGGTCCTAATGCATATTTTTTTAAATGGCCAATATCTAAAGAGCAGGGTGGCTGATGGATGATATAATGTGCTACGAAAGTGAAGAAAATGTTATGCATAATTCTCAATATTCTGTTTTAAATTTTAGCGTCCTCTGCTGGATCCACTCCCACTCATGGCAGCAGGGCTCCGAGCCCAGAGACGTCCCCACGGGTGTGTGTGAACGGACAAACTGAGAGTCAGGGGTCAAGCTCGGGGTCAGGAACAGGGTCAGGGTCCAATCAGGAACCCCGGGCCAGCCCAACACCTCCAACAGCTGCTCTGATCAGTAACGGCCCTCTTCCACCAGGGTATGTCAATCATATAGTAGAATAAACAACGTGAACAAAAACTTAAAGCTTAAAGTTGATAAACCGTATGTATTTAAAATGTACTGTCTTTTTAACGAGCAATGTTTGAAATCCGTCAACCATCTCTTTAAATCTGAGATTAGTAAAACAATTGTAAGTCAGGTTCCTGGTTACTTAGACATACCATGTTATTTCTAATTTACTGGCTACATTAAGCCCATAGCAGCCAGTCGATAGATTTCAGAAAAAGCCTCTAATAAGATCGAAAGGACACATTATCATCAGCCTGTAAGGATTTAGTGGAATATGTTTAATGGATTTTCTCTTTGTCTTTGTGTGTGTGTGTGTGTGTGTGTGTGTGTGTGTGTGTGTGTGTGTGTGTGTGTGTGTGTGTGTGTGTGTAGTTGGGAGCAGAGAGCAGATCAGAACGGCCGTGTTTACTATGTGGATCACATTGAGAAGAGAACCACTTGGGACAGGCCAGAACCGCTACCACCAGGGTAACTGTGTTGTCTCGTTTAAGTTCACAAATGTATCAATTCAAAGCTATTACATATTTTAACCCTTTAAGCTCAGATAGGCCTGCGAGAAAAAAATATAATTATCTTGACCAATACAAAATAGGTATCGTTTGAAAGCTTAGAATCTCTACTTTCCAAAGCATGCAAGCGTTATTTCCAAAACTCCAAAAATTTGCAGACAAATCACAAGTGTTCCGTTTTGATAATGTATAAAATAAAGTGCACTGTACATATTATTGCAACCAATAAAAACAGCAAACTCATCAAATAGCCATGTGTCGTATGTTGTTGGAAAGCTCTCAAAGAGTATAATACAACCAGCCTATTTGTTTTACTCAGAGACAAAAATATAGTGTGTAATAGCTAAGTATATGTCTTTGACAGTTAGGTTGGTGTTGCTTATATGCTGTGTTTTTGCTTATAACTTCACGAAAAATACAGGGAATATATAATATTTTTTCAAATGAGCCCACACACATGGTAATCAGATGTATAGATCATTAGATAATCCACATGAAGCACAATGTTACATATGGGCACCAGGAGATGGCGCCAAATACATGACACAGACTCAGTGATGACTCAAATAGCACAGAATGAAACTCATTCTGTGAAATCTCATTACTAAAATCATGTCTGCATGCTATGCAAACCATTAGTTTTTGTTGTGTTAGCATGTGTAATTAGTTCTTATGTACAATTATTATGTTTTATTTGTTTGGAGAGGCTTTTGGACACATTGAGGTGTTTTTTTACACTAGGATAAATTATTTTAGTAATGCTATAACGTTTGATTGCTTTGTCGTATCAACACAAAGATTTTCTCAGATACATTTAACATGATTGGAAACAAAACAAAAGTAGTTTTCTGGAACCACCTTATTTACACCCAGAGATATATAATGCCAAATCAGAAAAATAAGAAAAAAGTTACATTTTGGCTCAATTTGTTTTTATTTTTCAGCAGTTTCTTATGCTGAGAGTCTCAGAATGTGTCATAATCTATATCATTAAAAGATTGGAAATGTTTTCTTTACAGTGATACCAAACACTTGACCCAGTTATAAGCCTTTAATTTTGCGTATTCCACTGAAACAGGAAATCTTTAAAAACACTGTCAGAGATTAAAGGGTTAAAGTCAATATGAAATCAAAATTGGCCTTACTTACTGTCTAATTAGACATTTATTGTCTTATTGTGCACAGTTGATTGAATAACCTTTCATCAAACTGTAATAAAAGTCTAGAACTTTTTCCGCTGATTTTTTTTAACCACCACCTGTCATATCAACCCTTTATGGACACTTACTTGCCATACTTTTAACGATGTGTAAACGTAATGCAACTGAAAACTGAAAAATATATTAAGCTAACCAGGAAGGGGGCATCTTAACATATTTATAGTACAGGTATTTATATGTATGACTTCATGCAATATAGTATGCAAGATTATATATTTTATATTTTGCTTGCCATCATTTTAATAACATTTATGCTTCTTAAAAATATACAAATTTCACATTTCACATCAATTTATAAAACAAAAATTTAGGATGATACAAGCTGTTGTTACTGTTAAAATTTCATACTCATTTTTAACTAAATATTCACAAGGTTGTAACCTAATAATTAAAATAAAATTACACATGTAACATTTATTTAATAATTATATTATAAAAAATAATTTACTATACTGTGCAAAAAATATATAGTTTGGTGACACTTTCTGTGAAGCCCATATTAATAATGCATTGTAAAGGCATTATAATGCATTAATAATGTCTCATAATACACCTTATAATATGATATAACTTCTCATAAATAATTTTAACCACAATTATAAAACATTGTAATACTTACCTATTCATAGATATACCTTAGAGTATAATGCTTTATAACCCAAGCAACATCCAATTTTATCTTCAGAAGTTATAATGTATTATATATATTTGTAATATATATATATAATAGATATGCTTTAAGTAAAGTGACAAAAGCAATGTCTTCTTATAAACATCCATAAGATATTTTTAAGTGGTTATAAGACCTTACAAGTCATGCTGGAAGCTATATACATTACACATGCACAAAATACAAAATAACACACATTCAATGTAAATTATGTAAAGCTACAAGGTTAAAATATATCAGAAACTCTCTCTCTTAAGAAATAAATACATATGTAGATCATGTAGCCAATCTTTTTGTGTATAAACACACTCGAGAAAAAAAAATCTAACTGGATTCTATTCAATACACTTTAATATTTGTGCATCGTATTTGGAGACTTATTTTATAAATAACTTCCATTATATATGTTTGACTTGTAATGATATGTTACAAGTTTATGTTATGGCTGTTTATAAGAAATATTGCTTTTGTAACTTTAAGCAGGTAAAGAACACTTATAATATGATCACGTCATAAAGCCTTTTGACTGTTTACACTATACAGGCACTTACACCATTAACTTTATTAACTTCTGCTGCTTTAAAATTGGATGTTACTTGGATGTTATCATGCATAACTATGAATAGGGATAATGTGTTATAACTGTAGTTAACACCCAAATGTATATTTATATTGTACTTTTTGTTCAGCAACTGACTGTAAATAACAGTGGCTAAAAACTGACATATTTTAGTCGCATAGTGTGAAATGTAGTCGCATATGCGATTAGATTTACTCGTAAGAGGGCTGCATATACTGACCACTTTACACCAGCAATCAATAGCCAAGGGATGCTGTTTTTTGCTGTTGTTGTCATTAAATATCCTGTTTCACTCAGAAATACGTCTTATTACGAAAGTAAATTGGGTTGCGAATGAAGTTTCAGGTTGACTTTAAATTGTACGTAGAAACGAAAAGATACAAATCAAATTTTATACCAATATTAAGTGAGTGTTCTTTGGTTGTGTTGTAGTTGGGAGCGTCGTGTGGATCCGATGGGTCGTGTGTACTATGTGGATCATATAAGCAGAACCACCACGTGGCAAAGACCCACGATAGAGTCGGTGAGAAACTACGAGGAGTGGCAAAACCAGCGCAGTCAACTGCAGGGAGCCATGCAGCGCTTCAACCAGAGATTTATATATGGGGTGAGTAAACTCTAGTAAAGAATAACTGACTCTGGAAAATGTAATGCACCCACGATGCCAAGTGGATTTTCAATAACTCAATGCTTGAGAGTCAATTATACCACTTGATTTCCACAGGTTTCAGGTTTTCATTCTTAACATGCTCTTTTGTGCTGTGAAAGCAATAATTTCCTTACTGGGTATTTTTGTCTTATTTGCTAGTCAAAAAAAAAAAACTTGAAAAAAGCAAAATGATATAAAATATTAACTCTTGATTTCAGAGAAAAGAAAAACTATTTGCTAATAGTGTAAGAAAAATAAACTTTTTTTTTTCTCCCCAATTTGGAATGCCCAATTCCCAATGCGCTCTAAGTCCTCGTGATGGCGTAGTGACTCGCCTCAATCCGGGTGGCGGAGGACGAATCTCAGTTGCTTCCGCGTCTGAGTCCGTCAATCCACGCACAACTCACCACGCGCCCCACCAAGAGCGAGAAACACATTATAGTGACCATGAGGAGGTTACCCCATGTGACTCTACCCTCCCTAGCAACCGGGCCAATTTGGTTGCTTAGGAGATCTGGCTGGAGTCACTCAGCACGCCAAGCCATGTCGCGAGTTCGAATCCAGGGCGTGCTGAGTGACTCCATTCAGGTCTCCTAAGCAACCAAATTGGCCCGGTTGCTAGGGAGGGTAGACTCACATGGGGTAACCTCCTCGTGGTCGCTATAATGTGTTTCTCGCTCTCAGTGGGGCGCGTGATGAGTTGTGCGTGGATGCCGCGGAGAATAGTCTGAAGCCTCCACACGCACTATGTCTCCACGGTAACGCGCTCAACAAGCCACGTGATAAGTTGCGCGGATTGATGGTCTCAGATGCGGAGGCAACAGATTCGTCCTCCGCCACCCGGATTGAGGCGAGTCACTACGCCACCACGAGGACTTAGAGCACATTGGGAATTGGGCATTTCAAATTGGGGAGAAAAGAAAAAAAAAAAAAAAAAGAACAGTGTTAATTTTTGTTTTAGTTATAGTTTGTCTTTTGATGAAAATGTTGTCAATTTTTTGTCATGTTATATTAAATGGCATATCATTTTAGTTGATGATGATGTGTTAATGTGACAAGAACGTGTGTCAAACCGTAACAGCAAACTTTAATCATAAATTCAGACATCTAAAATGAAAAGTATAAACATTTATTAATTTAAAAATGTATCAAACATATAAAAGATACAACAAAATTCAACTGTCCTTGTTGTGAATATAATCAATATATACAGAAGTATTAGCTACCTTTACAGTTACTGTATTTTGAATTCTTCATGCTATAGAGACTGTTAATAATTGTATGTGTTTTAGCCAGTTAAGGATATTTCTTTGCTTGTAGTGTGTTGTTTTTACAACGCAAGTTACACGCATTCTTACTAGCACGTAACTTAATTTGAAAAGTTTTGGAGTGGTGGCATAGTGGACTAAAGCACTGAACTGATAAGCGGAAGGTTGTTGGTTCAATCCCCACAGCCACCACCATTGTGTCCTTGAGCAAGGCACTTAACTCCAGGTTGCTCCAGGGGGATTGTCCCTGTAATCAGGGCACTGTAAGTCGCTTTGGATAAAAGTGTCTGCCAAATGCGTAAATGTAAATGAAATCACCTATACATGCATTCATTTAATTGTCTGTGGCTGAATTGAAGTTCAATATTGATATTTTGAAGTTCACTCTATTCACGTCATGTATTATATATAGACAGATATATATATATATAATTATTATTATTTATTTTTTATTTATTTTTTTGACGTTATTGTCGGTGATAGTTAAGGATAGTTCTGTTAAATAATAACAGCGCATAGTGAATCCAAATATATTTATATGCACTTAGATTTTGTTTCAGCAACTTTTTTCAGAATTTTTTATGTATGTGCATGTTACATAGCTTCGTAGTTAAACATCTTATGTCTCTGTGGTCTCTCACTGGAGCTCAAACCCTGATTCAGTAGATGCAAAACCAGCTCAAACAGGGCAATCCGCACCATACTATGAATAAACTGTATTCTGTCTAGACTTTTACTTCTCTACTAAAAACATTATTAATGCATTGATCATATCTTAAAGTGTTATTTGTTTCTCGTCAACAGTATGTTTCAATTTAAATCGTTTTATTACTGCCATGATGCTTAACTACTGCGTAACTAGTAGTCAGGGAGAGACTCTGTACATTTGACCCTTTAATATTTCAAGGACGAGATTACAGAGGGGAAAATAAGTAATATAATTAAATATTTTGCTGTCATCAATAGCAAAGCCAAACATGGATCCATTTTGGTGTCTTGACCAAATAATTTTTTTTTTAGATTCAGAGCAGCTTCTATACAATCTAAGAGTTTATATCTTGTAATTATAATAATTCTGATGCGAATGCAGCATAAAAACACAGATTTCAAAAAGAAGGGCCTTTGTTGTCAAACTATCTTAATCTTGAGTGTTTTAGGGTTTCATAAATCCAGACTTGAGTCCGTCCTTGATATATGGGGTGTTTATTTTGTGTGATTTCATCTTATGACTCTCTGCTCTTGTGTTCCCTCTTTCTGTTTTTGTGTGTAGCTGCAGGAACAGCTCGCGCCCACAGCTAATAAAGAGTTTGACCCTCTGGGTCCTCTGCCACAGGGCTGGGGTGAGTCACCACTCATTTTATCCTGTGAAAACAGCAATCATATTTTACCCTCAGAATATACTTGCTCACATCATATCATCTTTATTTAAACACGTCAATCTCGGTTTCTTTTGTGTTTGACTCACAGAGAAGAGGACAGACAGTAACGGCAGAATGTATTTTGTTCATCATACAACGAGATCCACACAATGGGAAGACCCTCGCACACAAGGGTGAGACTCAAAGTCACAAACCAACCACAGTGAATTCAAACAATCCTAGGAAACAATTAACACAGAAATTGCTAGAAAATTTAACAGACCTTATTTTCAAGGAAAGGCTACAAACAATTCTTGGTGGCATTAATAAGAAGTTCTTAAGTGAATTTTACTTTGCAATACTTTTGTGATTTCTTGCGATAAAATTAGTAATTTTAAAAATAGTTTTTTGTCATAATTCAAGTCATTATTTGTTTACATTTATGGGACAATACAGAAAATTATTAGACTTCTGTTTTGTTTACCTTTACGAAACTTAACCATTGTTTTACGACAGTAAACCGTAGTGTAACCATGGTATTTAGTTAAACCATACTTACTAAAAAAAATTAACCATGGTTACTACAATATTACTATAGTAATGTTAGTATTGTTTTACAATAGTAATATTGTAGTAACCATGGTTAATTTTGTTAGTAAATATGGTTTAACTAAATACCATGATTTCCGCAACAAAAAAAAACATGGTTGCTGCAATCATAGTCACTACAATAGTACTATAGTAAAACCATGGTTATTTTCTGTAAGTGTATAATTTATTAACAATTACAGAACATTATCAGTGTTCTAACAAACTTTAATAAAAAAACAATATTAAAAAAAAAGAATTTTGTTTCTAGCCCTTACGGTTCAAGAGTTATGGCCCAAAATTTGATTTTTGTTTGTTTTGTTCGCAATAGCGCCAACTAGTGTCCAACGGCTGTGTATCTGTACGCCTGAGTAGTGGGGGGGATTGGAAACCATCCTGCCAAGTTTGGAATCTCTACGACTTACGGTCTCTGACGCCCAGACACTTTTAGGGCAGAAAAACAAATATATAATAATAAGACAAATAATAAGAAAATCGGAACAAATACAATAGGTTTCCTGCACCTTCGGTGCTTGGACCCCTAATAAACTTGTAACAAATGTCACACTAGGGCTGTCAGTTGGGCAGAGAAACTAAATTAAGTAAAAAATTCGATTTAAATTCTAATGTTAAAGTCAGCTGATTTTTAAATTTACGTTGTTTTCTTAGTCCACAAGAGGGCGCATTGAATACATAAACAATAGGCTACAGCACCGTGTCATATTATTGCAAAGATCATTCCTGGCTGTTAAAAAAAATTAGCCTTCTATTTTCAACTAAAGTGCATAAAATAAATAAATAAAAAGTTTTAGTCGGTACGTATTCTCAAATGTTAAGTCGAAAGGAAAATGAGAGAGGTAAATGCTTCAATAGGCAGTCAACATGTTGTTGCAATGATGCCACAGTATACTACTCCAGACTCAAGCTTCATAATAACAGCAAAATACCACATTGATTTTTTTTTATTCAGTACAGTTGTATGTAGAGTAGCAATATTCACAGATAGCAGAGGTATCCGGCTGAACTCGGTGGTGAAGTGGCTCAGAATATGAGCACAGGTCAGGGGCTGTTCAAACAGACGGGACACAACAAAATAAAACTGAACGTGAGAATCTCAAGTCACACATTTCCAAGTAGAAATCCTTTCCTGACAAAGCATTTAAACAACTCATTGCTTAATCTGAGAAACACTTATAAGAGAGCAAGACGCAACGGCCAAAGACCTCCACCAACTGTAAGGGGCTGTTCACACCGAATGCTTTCGCAACCATCCATTTGTGTTTCTATGTAAATGCGCATTATACAAACGTCTTTGTTTCTCTTTGTTTTTGTTTATTCAGCGTCTCGTGCAGGAGCGCTGTTTTTTGATGATGTGTCTAATTAAAAATAACTTTAAAAAAGCATCGTAAAACACCCGCTTTCTGTTAACTGCATTTGTTGCATTGTGTCTAGCCTTTTTAGCGCAAAAATTTGATTGATCTGAAGTCATTGTCAGTTCTTGGCACACATCCAAAATTCGAATGCACAATTTTAGCATTCAAATGTGCATTTTGTTTTTCTTAAATTCGACGAATATTAGAATATCGAATTTTAATTTGACAGCCCTACATCTCACAAACCCATTATAACAAATGTCACCTTTATATTTGTCGTTATTTAGTGTGAATTAACTCCAGAAGCAGTTTGTCTGTTTTTCCATCATTACCTCAGCCAAGCAATGCTCTCTATGAACAAGCGCTGTGACTGAGCGGTGCAAGTGCTTTCTGTGACTGCTTGTGTCTTTCACCATTTATACACATTAAGATGAGTGGATAATAAATAGTTCCCATCCAGCGCAAGTATTTGCTAATATAATTCTCTCTTTTTTTTTTTTTTTCATTTTGAAGCTTATGATTAATGTTCATGTTCATTGTAATCAAATATTAATATCACTATTTAAAAAAAACAACAACGTTAGAATCAATATTTTTATGCGAGGATCGATATTCTAGATACAACATCAGTATGGTGAGTATCGATATTTTAGGGCAGATCCGCCACCCATAATAATTTATTTCAGGTACATTTTAGTCACTCTTTGTTTGAACATTTTACTCAAGCAATGTAGCACTGCCAATATTTAAGCCATGCTTTTAAATATGTACTAGCATTTCAATGCTTTTCTAACTTAGTCTTGTACCACATGACACACACAAGCCTTCCACAGGGAGCTTAATGCATGCTATATAGTCTATTAGACAGCATCATCTTGCATTACCCACTTGGTGCACAAAACACAATGACGGTAACCATCAACAAATCATTTTTTTGATCATGAATGGGTCATTTTGAATAGAAAACGAACTTCAGACTTCACAAAACAAGAAGTTACCAAACCTAACAACCAAATCAACAATAAAAACAGTGTCATTTAACTTTCAAACAGTTGCCGCTTTTCCACCATCGGGACGAGCGGTCCTGAGCACAGTACGGAACGGTTACAGTAGCATTTCCACATGAGCACGATTCGGCATGGCACGATTGCAAACCGTTCTCTGCACGGTTAGCTAACCATACTCAACCTTGCTGGTGAAATGGCTTCATTAGGTAGCAACTCAGGATTGTCAATTTATCAACGCAAAGGTGACTTATAGCGCTTTTAGTTGTTTCTAGCTTGCCAAGTTTGCTAATATTTGGGTGAGGTTAATAAAAATAATGTATGTTTATTGTAGCCTATCTTCACGATTTTATAATGATGGTTTAACTCGTAAAGTAGCCTACATTTATTTTTCTTCACGCCTTTTTCATCAGGGAAGTAGATAACTAGCTCATGAAATCTCGATATATTCTCATATACTACTATTTTCATATAATGCTTATATAATATATGTCAATAAACTTTCATTTTTAGCTAGTATGGGAACTTTTACCTTTCTGTAGGTGGGTTTCCATCCAACTATTTGTTTACGCATTTTGAAATTGCGCACAAGAAATCCTGCATGGAAATATGCAAATAAACTTTCTAAATGTGCTTAAAATTTAATGCTCTTGGAGGAGTTTCGCTTAAAGTTTCACATTCGTTAAAATGCATATATTAAGGTGATGGAAATGGTTTATTCGCAAAACGATGACATGTTTTGACCATTCGTGTATGTGTTATGAGTGTGCGATAACTTAATGTGACTAGCCCACCGAAAGGTCCGACCTTGGCACACCATTCTTTGAACATATTGCTTGTCATTCGGAAGTGTTTAACCCACAGCTGGCTGATAAATTGGGTCCTCACAATCCGCCAGAACAGTTTTGAGAGTGGGCGCTCTCAGGTATGCGGAGACTGGTGGTGTGGGGGCATCGCAGCTATTTCAGCCCACATTATATCAGATATTACACTTATTCTGCGGTGTCTCGTGGATGCATTTAATAAAATAAGATACTTTCTCCAATCTTACAAATAAAACTGTCCCCAAAGCAGGGGTCATGACGAGGCGGCTCCCTCACGATAATGCGCATTACGAAGTGGATGGAAACGTGCAACAATCTGTATTTTCTTAAGTCAGATTTTTAGAAATGCGCTTTAAAAATGCTGAACATTTTGGATGGAAACCCAGCAAGTGTGTTTGTGTCTGATGGCATACACAAGCCCTCAGCAAATGATGGTAAATCTCTCACCTTTTTCTATTTGCTTTGCTTTTTGCGACATGGTCAGTTTCTTTCCTGTGCTTCAGCAGAGTAACACCAAGGTAAAAAGCAGTCCTAAAAAATAAAAACTGAAATAAGCGATCATCCTCCATAGCGCACTCACTCCGATGTTTACCTTTCATGCCGTTGACAACGGACGGATCTGTTATGTACATTTTCCTCATTTCACCGCACCACAGTGGAAAAAGAAACCGTAACCGAGCCAACTGGCCCGGATCAGTACGGGACGGCACTTTTTTGCTACGAGAACTGTTCAGCCTGATGGTGGAAAAGCGGCTAGCAAAACCATGCAAGCTCATGAATTATTCAAGGCTTGTGCATGCTGGGAACACCAGCTTTGAAAAGTTTGGTAAAATCTACCTATTATATTTACTAGTGAAATTTACTCAAATAATTGAATAAATGTGACATAGTTTTCTAGTTTGGAATTGAAACATGATGACAAATTGTAAAGATTACAAATAATCTTAAATAATATTTACTTATTAGCTAGAGCATTAATGTTTACATGTTTGAATTGAGTACAAATGTAGGATTTACTTAATATTTTCAAGTTCAAGATTAAACTAAATTATTCAGTGTAGAATGTACTTAATCTTATCTGCTATACTCTATTTTATTTACTTGTGAAATTTACTTAAATAAGTGAATAAACGTGACATAGTTTTCTAGTTTGGAATTGAAACATGATGACAAATTGTAAAGATTACAAACAATCTTAAATAATATTTACTTATTAGCTAGAGCATTAATGTTTACATGTTTGAATTGAGTACAAATGTAAGATATACTTAATATTTTCAAGTTCAAGATTAAACTAAATTATTCAGTGTAGAACGTACTTAATCTTATCTGCTATACTCTATTTTATTTACTTGTGAAATTTACTCAAATAAGTGAATAAACGTGACATAGTTTTCTAGTTTGGAATTGAAACATGATGACAAATTGTAAAGATTACAAACAATCTTAAATAATATTTACTTATTAGCTAGAGCATTAATGTTTACATGTCTGAATTGAGTACTAATGTAGAATATAGCAGATAAGATTAAGTACGTTCTACATGGAATAGTTTAGTTTAATCTTGAATTTGAAAATATTAAGTAAATTCTACATTTGAACTCAAAATGTAGAATTTTCTTAATATTTTTAAGTTCAAGCTTAAACTAACTTACTCAATATAGAAAGTACTTAATCTTATCTGCAATGATTTTTTTTCTGTGTGCACCATTTTCGATATAAAATCACTTCGAATGAGTTGTTGGGGAACATTATGGTTTTGTTGTTGTTTATAGTTTGAAAAACATATTTCTACTGTGATAGGTTGTTGAATGAAAAGCCTTTGCCGGAGGGATGGGAGATGAGGTTTACTGTCGACGGGATTCCATATTTCGTCGACCACAACAGGAAAACAACAACATATATTGATCCCCGTACAGGCAAATCCTCGCTGTAAGACCTTTAATATCTTTTGTTTTATACAGAGAAGGTTCATTAAATGCATTTTAACAGCATTCAGAACTCTTGGACACAAGGCAGTGAGTGTATAAACATGTTATCATGTTTAATGGTGTCGATATGATCTGTAGATGTTCTTTAGTGTAATGTTGCTGTTTCTGTCTTTATATCGTAGTGAGAACGGCCCTCAGATCACATATGTGCGAGACTTCAAAGCCAAAGTTCACTACTTCCGCTTCTGGTGTCAGGTATGACATCACAACTGAGAACAATTTTAGCAATTTAGTCAATTTAACCACTAGTTATTTCCATAGCAATAGCTTTGTTTATCTTTTGTACTTGTAAGCTAAAGACTGACTATGTGATTGTGTTATATTGTATGACTAAATGTTTATTTTGTTGTCACAAATGACTGATTATTTTTTTTCTTTTTAAACACCAAAGCAACTAGCAGTGCCTCAGCACATTAAAATCCACGTCAGTCGCAAAACACTGTTCGAAGACTCATTTCAGCAGGTGAATGATGCATTTATGTACTTATTTACAGTGCTGTGCAAAAGTCTTAGGCACATAAGATGTTTAAAAAAAAAAACATTTCTTAAAATAGTTATTTATATCTTCAGCTTTAGTGTGTCATTAGGAAATATAAATTTTAGACTCCCAAACATTCTTTTTGCAAATTGAATAAAATAGAAGAACAGGGAGCCCTGCAACAGATGTCATGGCCCCCGCAAAGCCCCCCATGAACATGGAGTCTGAGATTACATGAAGAGACAGAAGCAGTTGAGAGAGCTCAAATAGATAGATCTCCAAGAAGCTTGGAACATCCTATCCAGGTGTATCTATGAGAATTGGTGCTGTTTTAAAGGCAAAGGTGGTCAAAACAAATATTGATTTAGCTTTTTTTATGTTTACTGGACTTTGTATGACATTAATTAATAAATGAAAACTATTTATGTCATTAATTTGAATACATCTTCACTGTGCAACATTTTTCACAAGCGCCTAAAACTTTTGCACAGTACTGTATGTACTTAAGTTAATTATAAGTAAGCCATTTGTAGGTTTATTTTAGCTAAAAGTGTAACACTGTGACTCTTTCAAAACATTGCTCTGTTTGTTTGAGCATCCCAGCCAGCCCAATTAGCTCGACGAATGGCATGAGTTTGTGTCGGGACTATCTGTTTGTACAACCAAAACAAGAAATGTTTTATTCTGGAATCTGTTTGAAAAGGATGTTTATTTTTGCAATTCTGTTTGGTGATGCTGGTGGTGCAGAAATTACACACTCCAACTTTAATATGCAAATTAATTCTGGTTTACTGGTGTACATTTTAAATGTTTGAAAATTAATTTTGCAGATCATGAGTTGCCATCCACAAGACCTGAGACGGAGACTGTGGGTGATATTCCCAGGAGAGGAGGGGCTTGACTATGGTGGTGTAGCCAGGTATATTATATAACTTACCGGCAGGGTCATAAATTAACATGGGCATTTGGAAAAAAGCCGATGGAAAGTGACAAAAATGATTCAGATCTTTAAATGCCTTTTTTCTCTCCTAAAATTTATTTAGTGTACTTTATACTTAAATGGATGGTTTGCTATGTTTTTATACGTTTTAAAAAAAAAAACTCATGAAGGTAAAAAAATGCCTCAGAGAATGAATTCCTGGGGGCAACTATTGCACCTTTACCTCTGCAATTTGGGGTCATTTTTGGGCTGCCGTCTGCAATTTTTCACACAAATTTAAAAGCTTACCATTTACATGTACTGTGTATGCAATCTTATGATAAATAGAATAAAAATAACTGTTTTTGTTGTCCTAAATTTGTAAACATGTAATTTTGGTTCTGTTCACTCTATCTCCCTCCAGATAGTCTTATTTTATCCACTAAATGGCAGCAAGCACTAGAAAAAATAAGTTTTTCTCTATCACCTTCTGTCACAAAATGCAGATCTGAAATGTAGGTGGTGCTCTAACGCATTTTAGCCCTCACAGATGTTCTCATCCATAGACATTCAGTCTAATTTTCAGTTCATAGCAACACCCTCGTTATTTCATTAAATATCTCGGGCTCTGAGTGGACTAGAAGCTCAATCTAGGTGTAATTAGAAAGCTGAGATCCTCCCTTTTGTGAGGATGTATACAATTTTATCATCAATAGTCGATAACATATATTTCCGATGATTTGTTTAGCATGCTTTTCCTGCTGGACATCTTAGATATAACATTGGATTATTCACACAAGCAAGCTCACAGACAAGTAAAAAATTGTTCACATTTTAGAAAACTGCCTAAGGTAAAAGCAGATATAAAGTTTTTGGCTATTTGGGGCTGACAGCAGCAGTGATCGGCGCATAAAAGAGACATTTGTATTTGATGACTTACAGAAATATTTTTTCACTTTGTGATTCTTTTGAAAATCTTTTAAACTGTGGTATTAGGGCAACAACATAAACTATACAGTCACATTACTGAGAATGAGAGCTTTCGTTTGATATATGATTTGTCTAGTGCTATTTTAAAGACTTTTATATTCATATTAATATTTCTATCACATTACCTCTAGGTGGCGCTGATTTGCGACGTAAATGTTTCAAGCCTTATTTTGTTATTTTATGCAACATCAATGCAGAAGTGATGGTTGTCTTTGAAATGTTCAGATTTTAAGCTTTTAAACGTTACCACATATGCCTGACTTATGGATACGGAGACTTTAAAATTTTAAGCGTAAACTATTTTCACGACATAGCGCCCCCTTTTGGAGAATTTCACTGCGATGAAATCAACAGTATGTTACAGTGGCAACTAAAATAATGTTATGTGTTTGTGTATGATAGGGAATGGTTCTTCCTGCTGTCTCATGAGGTGTTGAACCCCATGTACTGTCTGTTCGAGTACGCTGGCAAAGACAACTACTGCCTGCAGATTAACCCCGCCTCCTTCATCAACCCTGACCACCTCAAATACTTCAAGTTCATTGGCCGATTCATCGCTATGGTACAATGATTCTCACCATGCTCGACTAATGTTGACATCCACCTGACTAACACGTGTACTGGACGGAATTTTCAAAATAGATCTAATGAGAGTTTGATGGGTTTTGTGTTCTCTCTGTCAGGCTTTGTTTCATGGGAAGTTCATCGACACGGGCTTCTCTCTGCCCTTTTATAAACGGATCCTGAACAAACCTCTGGCTCTCAAAGACCTGGAGTCCATCGACCCCGAGTTCTACAACTCTCTCATCTGGATCAAGTAAGTGAGGACCATTTAAAGAGCTGCAGAGATAATAATGTAATAGTGCCTGGGTAGCTCAGTGGTAAAGACGCTGACTACCACCCCTGGAGTTCGAGTTCGAATCCCAGGGCGTGCTGAGTGACTCCAGCCAGGTCTCCTAAGTAACCAAATTGACCGGTTGCTAGGGAGGGTAGAGTCACACGGGGTAACCTCCTCATGGTCGCTATAATGTGGTTCGCTCTCGGTGGGTCGTGTGGTGAGTTGTGCGTGGATGCCGCGGTGGATGGCGTGAAGCCTCCGTGGTAATGCGCTCAACAATCCGCGTGGTAAAATGCGTGGATTGATGGTCTCAGACGTGGAGGCAACTAAGATTCATCCTCCACCACCCGGATAATATAAATAATATAAATAAATAATATTATTTATGAAGAATGCATTTAAAGTATGAATTCATATGTATCTGTTTGCTTTTTTATGACAGATTAAGGAGGAAGAAGTCTGTGAAGTATTTTAGAAAGTAACAAAAGTTAACTAATTAGTAATGTGATTGCTTTTTTGATTAAGTAATCAGTAAAGTACTCTGATTACAATTTTAGAGTTATTATATTAGTGCTGTCAGTTGATAGAAATTTTTAATTAATCGCAGATTTTGAAAGTGCAAAAAATTTGACACTATATATACTTACTGTTGTGCTCAAAAGTTTGCATACCCTGGCAGAAATTGTGACATTTTGGCATTGATTTTGAAAATATGCAGAAAAAAACTGTCTTTTATTTAAGGATAGTGATCATATGAAGCCATTTATTATTACATAGTTGTTTGGCTCCTTTTTAAATCATAATGATAACAGAAATCACCCAAATGGCCCTGATCAAAAGTTTACATACCCTTGAATGTGGCCTTGTTACAGACACACAAGGTGACACACACAGGTTTAAATGGCAATTAAAGGTTAATTAAATTGCAGTTAGTGTCTGTGTATAAATAGTCAATGAGTTTGTTAGCTCTCATTTGGATGCACTGAGCAGGCTAGATACTGAGCCATGGGGAGCAGAAAAGAACTGTCAAAAGACCTGCGTAACAACATAATGGAACTTTATAAAGATGGAAAAGGATATAAAAAGATATCCAAAGCCTTGAAAATGCCAGTCAGTACTATTCAGTCACTTATTAAGAAGTGGAAAATTCGGGGATCTCTTGATACCAAGCCAAGGTCAGGTAGACCAAGAAAGATTTCAGCCACAACTGCCAGAAGAATTGTTTGGGATACAAAGAAAAACCCACAGGTAACCTCAGGAGAAATACAGGCTTCTCTGGAAAAAGATGGTGTGGTTGTTTCAAGGAGCACAATACTTGTTGACCCCTCTCCTAACATAGCGCTTATGGTTGTGACCATAAAGCTCTATTTTGGTCTCGTCACTCCAAATTACAGTGTGCCAGAAGCTGTGAGGCGTGTCAAGGTGTTATCGGGCATATTGTAACCGGGCTTTTTGTGGCATTGGCGCAGTAAAGGCTTCTTTCTGGCAACTCGACCATGCAGCTCATTTTTGTTCAAGTATCGTCGTATTGTGCTAATTTCACAATTTCTGCCAGGGTATGCAAACGTTTGAGCACAACTGTATGTTCCTCTCAAAATGCATTTATTTCCATATTAGGAAAGAAAACAAAACAAAAACAAAACAAAATGTAACAATATAATGCTTTTTTAACATTTTCCAAACAAAGCTTTCAACAGTATAAAGATAGAAATGCTCTAAAATATCACCAATTCAAGAAACATTAAATGTTTCCCAAAGTCTTAGTGGGAGTTTGAATAATTGAAACAACTAGTCTCTCCATAATGTAATACTGTAATTAAAATTTTAAAATATGACCTGGACGTGTTCTTGACAGGTTTCAACCAAGCAGAAGAATCTAGAAGTGTGTGTTGAGATGTTTTCCTTCAGGGAAAGTGTTTTAGAAAGACATTGATTGATTATGTTTTTTCTTCAGGGATAATGACTTAGAGGAATGTGGATTGGAGATGTTTTTCTCTGTGGATAAGGAGATTCTGGGTGAGGTCACCACTCACGAACTCAAGCCTGATGGAGGAAACATTCAAGTAACTGAAGAAAATAAAGAGGAGTATATCAGGTGAGAAACCACATGCGGCACAGACAGATTGACCAATCACAGTCAAGTATTCCAGACAGCCATGTAACAACGTCAAATAAACCGTGTGTGCTGTAGGTTGGTTGCTGAGTGGAGGTTATCTAGAGGGGTCGAGGAACAGACTCAAGCGTTCCTCGAGGGCTTTAATGAAGTCTTACCGCAGCAGTACCTGCAGTACTTTGATGCTAAAGAACTAGAGGTACAAACCACACTTCAATTGACTTTGAAACATGCACAATATCACCGATTTTTTTCTAGAAGTCAAAAAATCTGTAACTGTTCTGTAGGTGATGTTGTGTGGGATGCAGGAGATTGATCTCGGGGACTGGCAGAGAAATGCCATCTACAGACATTATGCCCGCAGCAGTAAACAGATTGTCTGGTTCTGGCAGGTCAGACGTAACTAGCAGCTGTTAATCAAACACTATAACCCTTCACAACTGGTTCAACAATTCAGTTAAACCCAAAAGAGGATGATTGCACAGTGAAAATTTCAGTGATTCACCCAAATTTTCCACTGTTTGTTGTGTGTGTGTGTGTGCGCAGTTTGTAAAGGAGATTGACAATGAAAAGCGCATGCGTTTGCTGCAGTTTGTGACCGGCACATGCAGACTTCCTGTCGGGGGTTTCGCTGACCTCATGGGTAAGGATCAAAACATGCCGACATCCAAGTACAGTCAGTCCATTAAATCTTGCCCTTAATGTGCATGCAAACATGCAAACACATATTAAGTATATAGTATCTCTAGACACTGTCTAAGACCACAAATTAAATAAAATATTTAACAGAATGTGTTTTTTTTTTATTTCTATAGGGAGCAATGGGCCACAGAAGTTTTGTATTGAGAAAGTGGGCAAAGAAAACTGGCTGCCGAGAAGCCACACATGGTGAGAACAGACTGGGATTAAATGCTTTACAATACTTATAATTTAACATTTTCAGATTAGAGCAAACAACATGTAACATTAGAGTACTGTTTATAATATAAGGATGAACACTTTGATTGTCTTCAAGCAAAGACAGCATTTTGATGCTAATATATACAATATAGAGTTTCTAGGATATACAAAGATGCATTTAACCTCCTGAGACTCGAGCGTGACTGCTGTGTGCATTTTCCATTACCCTTTTTGATTTGTAACTAGTAGCACCTAATAAACATGTAAATAAATACATTTCTAGGGCAAATAGTTTTCCTAAAATTTGATGTCCTCATATGTGGACAGCAGGACTAAGCTGTGAAATGTTAAATAATATCAAACTATAGAAAGTCAGATTTGTTTTATCAAATTTTTTATTATGTTTCCAGGAGTGTTGGTTATTCATGTTTTGAGATGTTACAGACATTACATCAGAAATTACCATAATTAATTCTGATTCAAAGTAATGTCCAGCATCATCCAATTACTGTCAGTCATGTTAAAATAAAATGATACATTATAAATTCTGAATCTATGTACCGATTATCATTGTCACATGTCTGTCAAACATGTTGAGTGATCCAAACATCATCTGCAGCCTGAAACTGAACTTTTGATCAGATTTTAGGAGTGAATGCACTTAACTGCATAGAGAGTGTAACGGTTTCACAAGATGAGGCGGCGGGAACCGGCTGAACACTCAACGAACTTAATCACAACTTAAACTCTTCCAACTGAAATGCAACATAAAACACTGACGTGCACACACAACTCCGCGTGCGTCTCTAACTGGCGTCTCCGGCTCCCCTTTATCCCTCTCCCACTGACTGGCCAACTCAGTGCCAGGTGCGAACCCTCACAGCCCGGCCATGCCCTCCTCCTCATCACAGTGAGCTATAGGATGCTCCCTTGCACCCTGTTTAGTGAATGACTTAACTTTATGTTTATCAGTGCGCTGACGCGTGAAAATTGAACGTATTTTTTAAAGCGGCATATCAAGTGAAACTAGAGACGCTACTCTTTACAACCAAACAGGTTTCAATGAAAAAACGTAAAGATTTCTTACCAGAAGCACTTTTGTTGGCACTGCGTCTGTAGGAGCGCTTCAAGGAATCGACTGCATGCTGTTGTGTCATGTGACTTGGTGCAGCAGAAGATTAACCCTTAAATGACAGTCTAGAGTCTTGTGAACAGTATTCAGTCGGTTTTTATTCATTAAATTATGCATTGCATATAGCAAGGCTAAAATATAATGTCCATGTGTGTGGACACGGGGTTGCACGAGGTTAAAATACATATATATATATATATATATATATATATATATATATATATATATATATATATATATATATATATATTTTTTTTTTTTTTTTTTTGTCCCAAATTTGTAAACATGTAATTCTGGTTCTCTTCACTCTATCTCGCTTTGAAAAGTCTCATTTCATTCCACTAGATGGCAGCAAGCACTAGAAACAATATTTTTCTTCTATCACAAGATCTGAAATGTAGGTGGCGCTCTAACGCATATTAGCCCTCACAGATGTGCTCGTCCATAGACATTCAGTCTAATTTTCAGTTTAAGCACCACCCTCGTTATTTCATTGAATATCTCGGCCTCTGAGTGGACTAGAAGCTCAATCTAGGTGTCATTAGAAAGCTGAGATCCTCCCCTGCTCATCAGTAGTCGAAAACCTATTCTTCTGATGATTTGTTTAGCATGCTTTTTCTGCGGCACTGCACATTTTGTTCTGGACATCTAAGATATAACATTGAATTATTAAGCCAAGCATGCTCAAAGACAAGTAAAAAATTTCAATTTTTTATAAAACTGCCAAAGGTATTAGTTTTGTTTATCTAAAATGTACTTGTATGTGGGGACTTATGTACAGTATATGGGGACTTTAATGATTTAGGCGTAAACTTTTTTCTCAGTATAGCGCTCTGTGGAGTTTAAGGGGTTTTGATGTCATTCGGTTTCTCAGGGCAGTCTTGTGTTACATGTATCTAGTGTAATTTTCATGTTAAATTGAGGTGGATTGTAATTGTTTCAAATTTAATAATATATTGTGTATCAAAAATTAATTTGAGGGCATTATGGTTTTTTCAATCTTGTCAGTTTTTATACAAAAACTTTATCATTTATTTTTTGTTTTAGTTAACATGACTAATATACTAGATATAAATGCAATGCAAAAGTAACCAATGAATAATATTATGATTATTATATAATAGTTATTTGTAGCACAACCTCAGCATTGATAGAAGCAATATTTAAACATTTCTATCAGTTTATATCAGTTTATATCACCCACCCTTACAAACATCACTAGTTCAGTCAAATTAGAGAACCGGAGCGAAATGTTAAATAATACACACATTTAAAACAGTTGTTTGTTTTTGCCCAACAGCTTTAATCGTCTGGATTTGCCGCCCTATAAAAGCTACGAGCAGTTAAAGGAGAAACTGCTGTTTGCCATCGAGGAAACGGAAGGCTTCGGTCAAGAGTGATGCATGCACACAATAGTTTCCTGTATTTCACAGTCATACCAAAAGCTGCTGCAACTTCAAACAGGAAAGAGGGATGAACAGTGCTTTGTGAGAAGGAAAGAGCGATGATGATGTCATTATCTGTCGGCTACTGCTTCCATCTTCCATTTATCTTGCAATCCACTTCCTTTCTCATGTTAATGCTGCCTTAGTCCATAATTAATGCAGAGGAAGGCCGCTCACCTCGACTCTATGCAGACTGTGATCCTCATGTAATGTAATGATGACTGCGGCCCATCTCTACTGCAATAATGTACATGCAACATTTAACTCTGAGTTTGCATGCTGTCCTCTGGCATGTGGAAATGTAAAGATGTGGCCTCCATTTCCTGAGAAACCTGGAATTAAGTCACAATTTCATTAGGATTTTATTTCCTATTGGAGATCTGTGCTGTACTGGAAATTAGCCATTATAAGAAATGACTTTAGTTTTATTAGTGAAACATCAGCTATTAGGATGAATCTCCAGAAACCTTTTAGGAACATATATGGTTCATATTTCACCCCAGAATCAAAAGAAATAATTACAATTTTACTATAAACGATTTTAAGGACCAATATGATTTTTTGCATTGACGCATACTGTATTTTCATGAATGTCCCTGCTTCAGTACAAGTTGAACTGTTACTCAATCAACAGCATTTGCAGCATAATGTTAATTTACCACAAAAATGAATTTCGACTGCCTACTTTCGTCCCCGTTTATTAAAAATCTGAGGCACTTACAATGGAAGTGAATGGGGCCAATCTGTAAACATTATAAAAGGATAGCCACAAGACGTAAACATTATACATATTAACATGACTAACTTTATCTGTATAAAGTTACATCCAGTACCAGGATTGCAGGGTTTTGTTGTCATTACAACGAAGTAAATAACTTTAAACAGACAAGGTTAGTAAATCATTTTATCACACTGAAATCGTGTTCACACGTATAATGTTGACTGTACTTTTGGAAAAAGCGTGTATTTTAGCAATGAAATTATATTAAAGTGTAAAAATAATTATTATAAATTGTAAAGTGTTTATGCATCATGGTAGAATTTGTTGTACTGACTTTAATGTGTGCTGATTTAAAGTTTCAAAAAAATACTTTGATAATAATTGTTAGGAAAATAATGTTAACATCTTAATAGGCATCAAATGTTAATTTTCTCTAAGAAAATAAATAAATACAATTTATTTTATTTATTTAAAATTTAAAATGATTTATTTCTTCTGATTTTGGGGTGAAATATGAAATGTTCCTGACAGGTATCGTGACATGCATCCATTAAATATCTCTTCTGGAATAGGATTCATGCCCACAGTGTGAGTATATATATATATATATAGGTTTAGGGGTCTCAGAGAACAGTACCTTTAATGTCCCATTTTGTCATTGTTCTGCACTGACATCAAATATTAATCTTCCCCCCAATCTGCATTCATAAACCACATGCTTACTAGAGAGATTGTGTTTAGTGTGATCAAATTTGCAGCCAGAATTCTCGATCCTTGCAGGCAGATTTTGTACTTAAAGAAACGTAGTTCAATAAAATCACAAATCAGCAGCAGGCATGCATATAAGAGATGCGCTTTATTTAGACAAAGAAGAAAAAAAAAAAAGAATGACGTGTATGTGTTGTAGTGTTTTTAAATTATTTGTTAACAACTTCACTTTTTCCCCCCAAGGATTCAGCCCTAAATTATACAAACTAAGTCGATTTAGACGTATGATTTTAACCCACACAAAGAGTTGAGCACTGACTGAATTCTGAAAACTAAATGTGATTAATTTACACAGGATTTCTAATATTTGGCTGTTGTAATAACTCCTCAGAGTCTGGGATTTGATTTGTCCTCCAAATGAGTACATATCAAAATGAATTGAAGTGACCGGTGACTTAAAGTCTGTTATTACAATGGTTGTGTGTCAAAGCATTGCTACAGGGCACTTTATTGCAGGGCTGATGAAATGTAAAATAAACCAACAGATTGATAAAGGTCCATGTTGACTGTGGACTGTGTCCAGCCCCGCATCTAAAGTTACGTGTTGTTATGTCTTAAAACATTTCATAGCTATGAATATGTAAAGGCCAGAAGAGTGGTTTACCTCTTAATTTTCTTAACACTGTAAATCATGTAACAATTAGCCTGTGATCTATAACATATTAACATTGAATAGGCTGGTTTTAATCATTTGGATTATATTTATTTTTTCTTAAGTGAACGTGTACAGTTGGATGATTAATATAAAGATTCCAATTTATTCTCAGCTGAGGAAATAAAAAAATAAGAATGGTATTGCGTGTTTTGTTCTTGTTTATTCTTATGTTTTTTTCTCCCTCAATTTAATAATGATAAATGCTGTAGAAATTCTTATTTGATTTCATCAATGTGCGATTAAAAATAAATATAAAGGTTATCAAAGATACATTTTTATTTTAGAATGTATTTTATTTTATGAATATTATGGTTGAATATTATTTTATGAATAAACTCGACACCGGAACGTTAGTCCGAGTGTCGTGTTTCCGGTCGGAGTGTTTTCGAGTCGTACTCTCTTCCGTTTCGCCACCAATAAAGAGACTCAGCGGCGGTCCGCGGGTCAATTTTTTAAAACTTGTTTGGAAGAATCCGATTTAAATCGGAGCCATCCGAACAGCAAACATGGTAAGACTAAACTGCTTGGATTATTCATGTCTGATTAAGCAAATCTCTTAATATTTATTGTATTATTATGTGCATTTAATAATAAAACTCTACGTTGTCGTCACGTCGTTGATACGTAAAGCAAACGCTACGAGTACATTGTATGAATTAGTTGGAGAAAAAGCGACTCCAAACTACAATATTCATGATATTTTGTATCATTTCAGAAAATGCGTGTTGTTCTCGAAATGTCAAGTTAATTGTTAAATTATTAGTTTCATGCAGTAGAATGAATGTGTGTTAATGTACACTTGAAGCAGTGGCGTAGCCAAGGGTGGGCGGGGTGGACCTGGTCTTACCCAAATTAGACCCAGGCCCACCCAGAATATTAGACTAAAGATATATATTCATAAATGATTAAAAAAAAAAAAAAAAAAAAATGCATACATTCTGATTTCTGAAAGTTTGAAAGAACTGTTTGAATGCACTGCTTATAGAAAATTTGGTGAAAAATAAGAAATTTAGGCGAAACATTGGCCCATCCATTTTTGAGGCCCATCCAAAAGTAATTTCTTGGCTTGACTTGAAGCCAAACTTCAGCTGAAACTCTTGAAATTTGATTATTTCAGTGCAAATTAACAATGGGTTACAACGCTTTTTTCTAAACGTAAAGGTTTGTTTGTTAGTTTGATGAAATGAGTGGAGATGTTACATTTTAAGGTTACAAAAGTGTTACATTCGAATGTCTTGATATAAAAACAAATTGACTATTATAACTGAGATGGTGATCGATTTTTATACTGTTTTGCATTCTTTAAAGTAGGGATGCACTGATATGAAAACACAGGCCAATACCGATATTTTGCTACTTACCTTATTTTGTCGTCAAATCACTGTTTTAAGTCGGAATTATGCTTTATTAATGTATGAAGATGTACAAAAGCATTTTCACTGTTCTAACAATAAATTTCCATTGAACATGGATATGTTGAACACATGATAGGCCAATATTTTAAAAGAGCCACAATAACGTTTGAATAGAAGATAAGAGAAAATAAATAACTAAATATGGTAACATGATGATTAATATGAATAAAGGTTATTTTGTACTTCTAAAAACATTTCACATGCTTGTACTGTATATGATAGAACATTAAATTCACACTATGCATATTTTGGGCAATTTCACGGAAATGTCGACATTATAAAAACATGATAAAAAATAGAGTTTAAACCAAAATGACAAACCCCCTTTTAAATTCTGTATTATTAATGGTATAATGCATTGTCTCAACCAGAGGTCTGTGGCGTAATTGCAGGGGGTCCATAGAATAATTGTAAAAAATATTTGACTTATCATATGCTAAATGTAATTGATTATTGATTTAATCAATTACATTGATAGTTTATTGAAACACTGGTTTAAGATATGATGAGGGTCCAGTACTCAAAGTTTGAGAACCACTGGTATAATTGATAATGCTATCCAGACCGCTAGAGGGCGCCGCTTGTTCGCACGGCGCTGAATGCAGAAACGCGTTCTTTTAAGGTTTAGTAAATGCAGAAGGCCATATTGCGATTTTCAATCAATCATGCAGCATTCATGGATATCAGACCGATATCTCAGAAGTCAAAGTCTGCTGGTTTCAAAGTGTTTTCACAACTCTCATGTCCATTTATGGCTGTTTTTCTGCATTCACTTGAGAACGAGAGAGAATTAAAATTAAATATTACGTTCATACGAGTGACAATTATTCTACGTGTTGTGGCTATTAATGTTTCTGGATTGTGCATGAATTTTTACCAAGTGTGTTACTAATTATAAATAAACCATCAATTTTCATGCTTATAAGGTTTTAATTTGGTCAATAATTGGCTGATAAATATCATCAGCCGATACATCGGTGCATCCCTACTTTAAAGGATCCAGCATGATTAAAGAAATGGTGCAATTGATAACTGGTGTAGTGCTTTTGTAATCTGGTCTAGGAAATTATTCCAGATGTTCCTTACTTCTAAAATCATTATAGCGAAACTCGCACCGATGATGATATAATTAAGGTGTTGCATTCATAATTTTCACCTTCCACGTTTTTCAGACGGTGGGAAAGAGCAGTAAGATGTTGCAGCACATCGACTTTCGGATGCGCTGTATACTGCAGGACGGACGAATTTTCATCGGCACATTCAAAGCTTTTGACAAACACATGAACCTGATCCTCTGTGACTGCGACGAATTCAGAAAGATCAAGTAAAGACATCTTGAAGCTTCAAAAGCATTCAAAGACAACCGGATTTTGTTTTCATTTAGTTTTTTTACCTGTGTATCACCCACCACTATTGTAAATGTATCTATAAGTTTATCAATGCATCATTGTATTTCACAGACCCAAGAACTCGAAGCAGCCAGAACGAGAGGAGAAGAGGGTGTTGGGTTTAGTTTTGCTCAGGGGAGAGAATCTGGTTTCCATGACTGTAGAAGGACCGCCGCCCAAAGATGTAAGTTTCACTGAAATATTTTGAATCCCCTTTAAATGACGATTTAATGTGCATGCCCTTTATTTGCATCTCTCATTTCAGACTGGCATTGCCCGCGTGCCCCTGGCAGGAGTTGCTGGTGGTCCGGGTGTTGGCCGGGCTGCAGGTAGAGGTGTCCCAGCTGGTGCGCCAATGGCTCAGGCTCCCGCTGGACTTGCTGGACCTGTGCGAGGAGTCGGTGGCCCGTCACAGCAGGTGAGATCCCAAGTACAGTCATCCGACATTGTTTGAATTGAAAATAATCTATTGCCCTCATTTACTGTATTGTGCTCTCTCTCAGGTCATGACCCCTCAGGGCAGAGGCACAGTTGCGGCTGCTGCTGCGGGTGCCAGTATAGCCGGTGCCCCCACGCAGTACCCTCCCGGCCGGGGTGGACCACCTCCTCCGATGGGCCGAGGAGCACCTCCTCCAGGTAACGCTCTTTCGATTGGTCTGTTAGTGTGTGTGTGTGAAATAACTGTTGATTCTGTAGCAATGATGACATCGCTGCTTTCTGACTCCGATGACGAGTCCACTTGTGTAGCAGGATTACGCTGAGCTCAGAATCACATGGCTGAATAAAACACATTAACGTCCCGCTACACAATAGTGAACGCTCATGCTTGTGCCCGTGTGTCCTGTCACAGGTATGATGGGACCTCCTCCAGGCATGCGGCCGATGATGGGACCACCGATGGGAATGCCACCCGGCCGCGGCGCTCCGATGGGCATGCCACCTCCCGGAATGAGGCCGCCACCCCCTGGAATGAGAGGTAAAGATGTTCAAGTAGTGATGAACCCTGAAGTTGATCATCATATAAATGTTTTGAAAGTCTTCATTTTTTTATTTTTCCTTCATGTTTCCTCTCAGGTCCTCCTCCTCCAGGCATGCGTCCACCCAGACCTTGAGTCCGCACACTGGACATGGATGTTTGAGCGCCTTTTCCTTGTTTAGGAAATCTTGGCTGCAAGTTCTTGTATAGTTTAAGTTGATTTTGTATTATGTCACTTTTTTTTGTTTTTTCAATAAAGTGTCTAATTGACCACTGTTTTAAAATGTCTCTGTGTGTGTGTGTGTGTGTGTGTGAGTTGATCACATCAGTTGTGCAGTTAAGCTGTTCTTGTCTTAATATACCAGATTAAATAAAGGGTTGCTTGATTCAAATCTCAATTCGTTTATTTAAAAGCTGTTTTACGAGCTTTAAGGTCAAGTTAAAGGGATAGTTCACCCAAAAACATAAATTCTCATTGTTTACTCACCCTCATGCCATCCCAGATGTGTATGACTTTCTTCAGAACACAAATTAATATTTTTAGAATATTTCAGCCCTGTAGCTCCATATAATGCAAGTCAACAGGTTCCAAATATTTAAAGCTCCAAAAAGCACATAAAAGCAGCATAAAAGTTATCCATACGACTCCGGTTGTTTAATCCATGTCTCCAGAAGTGATATGATAGGTGTGTGTGAAACAGATCAATATTTAAGTCATTTTTTACTATAAATCTCAACTTTCATTTTCACTTCCACATTCTTTTGTTTTTGGCTATTTGCATTCTTTGTGCATATTGCATATGGCATGGGGGGGCGAGTAAATGATGAGCTGATGATTTTGGGGTGAACTATCCCTTTAAGGTGACTTTATAGATTAGTTTGTATTAATATACACTACTTCCGGTAAGAACCGTATCAAATGGTGTACCTGAAATGGTCATGACTACCAATATTGTCCAGTCTTAAACATGTTAAAACTAAATTGTAATTATTTTTATTTCATTAATATGCAGAGACAACTAAACGTATTTTGTATGTAATTTGGAGGTGTTGTTTTCCCGAAAAGTGTCAATACTGTGGCGCATTGCTCTTTTTGTGCATTACGACCAGATCGAACACCTCAACATTGACTCAACCAATGGGATGAGTTTAGGGTGGAACTATCTGTTTGGGAAACCAATGGCGGTATTCATGGGAAACTTGTTTGAAAACAATATTTTCGCAAGTCCATTTGGTGATGCTAGTGGCACAGAAATGACACTCTTAAAATAAAATCTGCACCATTAGGTGCTGAATGATTTAGTCGATATCATACTGCAAGTTCAGTTGAATTTGAAAGCGCTTTATTAGCCGATGCTGTCAGTACTGTCATAATTCTCCTCGCCTCTAGGTGGCAGTACCCGTCGAATTAGAGCGTTGTTACTGATGACGTAGTTCCGCATCTCCATTCACACACGTGTTTATCTGTACGTGAGTTTCACAGTGTGGGTGAATCAGAACCGAAGAAACTCACGTTAATGTTTTATTACATTTTAGCTTAATAGAAGCTTTATTTAGTCCAGCGTGTTCCAGTCGCACTGCAGAGTTTAACAGTCTGTTAAAGTGACCGTGTTTATTGTTCCGTCAAATCAGCGCAATCAACCATGTTTTCAGATCTTGATCTGATCGGAACTATTGATGATGATGATGATATCCCAGAAGAACCGGATTCAGCGACTGATGATGAAGCGGTAAGTTTATAGTTCATATGCCTTATAAAAATGTGGTGTTTTGGACAGGTTTCAATTACCATACTTTGTAACATGCACCATGATTATAACATGTTTGTACACATTTAGCATGGTAAAGTACCATGCTTTTTTGACATGCACCATGATAATAGCATTTTTTTTTTTTTTCATATTTACCATGGTAATACCATACTTTTTTGACAAGCACCATGGTGATACTATGTTTATTTGGACATGTACGAAGATAATACCTAGTTTTTACACATTTACCTTGTTAAAATACCAAACTTTTTGACATGTTCAATGATAAGATCATGTATTTACACATGCACCATGATAATACATGCTTTTGGGACATGCACCATGGTGGTATGTTTATTTGGACATGTACCATGGTAATACCATATTTTTACACATTTACCGTGGCAATACCATGTTTGTTTGTTTTTTATACATGTGCCATGATAATACCATGTATTTACACATGCACCATGGTAATCCTATGTTTATTTGGACATGAACCATGGTAATCAGGGCTTGAGTTCCCAGGGAATGGCATCCCCCTTGTTGCAAGAAATACCAAAAAGCACCACCATCCCCTTTAGATCAATTGTGACATGTGATACTTAGAACTAATCATGCAAGTAAAATATTTAATTTTCTACGTTTTATAAATATCAGACTTTAAATAAGGGCGATTAGCTGGTCTTAAAATAAAAAAAGTCATGTGGTGTCCAGAGACAGTAAAAAAAAAAAAAAGTCAAAGTCTCATTAAAAGCTGAAATTCCTGAAAAAAGAAATGTTGGCATGACTAGTGCAGAATAATCTTTTATTGTTATTTCTTAAAAAAAAAAAAAAAAAAAGCAGCGAAACAGTTGTGTTTTAAAATATGTAAAAATGCTTTTGTCCACCAAGTCAAAGTCATTGGGTGTAACCAACATGTAGGTTTATGTTGACCATAAAACAGAGCGGACCCCTTTAGACCCTCAAGACTGAATGTGAAGTTTAAAAAAAACATCTGATATTTATTTTGACATTTTTATGAAAAGGCACATTTGGTGCAAGTCGTGTGGTGTAGCCTTGAGAAAACTTCTTGATATTTTTGACTCGATTCATAATATTTATAAAAAAATAATGATAATTTTACCTTGAAAAATGTGTTTGAAAACTTTTTGGATATTAATGATTAAGTTGTTTATTCTCTCATGTATTCGAAGTGCAAATAAAGTATTATAATAATTTTTACTTGATGGTTATACCACATGACAATTGTAAAGTTTAGATTTGTTTTGTAGAAAATGCTATAAAGGTTTTAAAGAATTTTATGAAACCAAATCGGAAACAACGATTACATTTCTGAGAACTTGACATGAGTGTTTTAAACTAGATTTTTACAAGATTTCTAATTTTAACTCCTTGGACAACCTTATTTGTCAATGACCCATAAGTATTAGACTCCCCTCCTCCAATTTTGTTTTTATATAAATACATACATTTTATTGTTGTTGTTTTTTTTACTATGCCACCCACTGATGGTAATACCATGTTTTTACACATTTACTATGGTAATACCATGCTTTTAGGACATGCACCATATTTATATCATGTTTACTTGGACATGTACCATGGTAATACCAAATTTTTACACATGTAACATGGTAAATTACCATGCCTTTTTGTCATGCATCATGATAATTCCATGTTTTTACACATTTACTATGGTAATACCGTGCTTTTTTTTACACGCACCATGATAATACCATGTTTTTACACATTTACCATGGTAATACCATGGTTTTGGGACATGTATCATGGCAATACCATGTTTATTTGGACATGTACCATGATAATACTATGATTTTACACATTTACTATGGTAATACCATGTCATTTTGTCATGCACCATGATAATACCATGTTTTTACACATTTACCATGATAATACCATGGTTTTGGGACATGTATCATGGTCATACTATGTTTATTTGGACACGTACCATGGTAATACCATATCTTTACACATTTGCCATAGCAATGCCATTTTTTATTTACATGCACCATGAAAATACCATGTTTTTACACATTTAACACAGTAAAGTACCATGCTTTTTGACATGTACCATGATAATACCATGTTTTTACACATGCACCATGGTAATACCATGTTTATTTGGACATGAACCATGATAATACTATGATTTTACACATTTACTTTGGTAATACCATGCCTTTTTGTCATGCACCATGATAATACCATGTTTTTACACATTTACCATGGCAATGCCATTTTTTATTTACATGCACCATGAAAATGCCATGTTTTTACACATTTAACACAGTAAAGTACCATGCTATTTGACATGTACCATGATAATACCATGTTTTTACACATGTACCATGATAATACCATGTTTTTACACATGCACCATGATAATACCATGCTTTTTTGACATGCACCATGATAATACTATGTGTATGGGGGGGGGAGGGAGGTGTAACTACTTGAAATAAATATCAAAGTATAATAATAATTGAGTGTCATGTAAATATAATATCACAAATATGGTAATCATTCAGTACTGCAGTATCTATAAAATTACCATCTGATACCATCACTATTGTACGTTCACAGTACTGGTTTATAAGAGTGATTGGCATCTCCTGCAGTTTTCTGAAGTCAGGTTACATTCTTTATATGATTCTTGCTCTCTTCCTCTTCAGGATCAGCCCATTGTTTTGAGTAAAGAGAAGCGTGCACTGAAAGGTCGCAGCGCTGGAGATTTCACTGCAGATTTTGAGTTTGGAGAAAGAGATGGTCTGTACAGTGATGATTGGGCGATGACTGATGTGATGGCTCAGCTGAAGAAGAGGGTGAGTATTACACACATCACAAATCGTTAGGTCTTTAAGAAGATCAGTTTAAGAGATATATATATATATATATATATATGTCAGTGTTTCAAATTGTTCATGTCACCTTCACTATTGAATCCCCTCATCTTTTACTTTTTAAGAAAGCACCCACGACTCTGGACGAAAAGATTGAGAAAGTGCGAAAAAAGCGCAAGATCGAGGTAAGATGATATGATTCGTTTGTCATTAATCTAAGAGGCAGTATCTTTTACAGATTTAATAGTTTTAGTTATAAGATCTCTGATATGTTTGTGTGTGTCTCTAGGAGAGAGCTCAGAAAGACGGCAAGAAACCAGAAGTGTCAGTCTCCAAAGAGGAAGAAGCAGAAGAAAACATGGATGATAATGATGACGAAGAGGATGATGATGGTAATAATGAAGAAGCAGATGAGGATGATGATGACATAGAGGAAGATGAGTTCTCATCAGGTGATGAAGAGGTCCTGAAAAAAGCAGGTATGTGTTAACAGCAAACAAATTGACGCATTGTAATGTGAAGTAGTTTTAGTAGATTTCGGTGTCTCTCTGTCTTTCTTTTAGACAGTCTAAGAGAGAAACAGAAGAAAGGCAAAAAGAAAGCCACAGAAATGGTGAGAATGAAACCTGTTTTCATAATAAGCTGTTCTTGTTAAGGTAAAACTGATTCTAAATTTAGTTTCTTTACACCTGCACTCTCATTCCTGCAGCCTGAAGCATTTTTTGAAGACGCCTCTCATTATGATGAGAGCCTTTCTTTCCAGGATATGAATCTCTCTAGACCTTTACTGAAGGTGAGACCGCAAGCATCAGTATTCATAAATAAAACTTCTCCAGAAATGCCTGAAGTAACATTTAAACCATCTGCATAAAACATTGCAACTTTCCTTTAAAGCTTTAGTGGTAATTCGTAATGAGAAATATATGTGGATGAATTACATCTCACAAAGTTTTTCCTCTTGTATCTTCAGGCGATCACTGTTATGGGCTTTAAACAGCCCACGCCCATTCAGAAAGCCTGTGTGCCTGTGGGGCTGCTGGGAAAAGATATCTGTGCATGTGCAGCTACTGGAACTGGTAAGAGTTCAACTTCTGTCTATGTGTAATAATTTGAACACAGTTGATTAGGGCTGCACAATTAATCGAATAAATAATCAAGATATACAATAACAGCTACCAAAATTAACTAATTGTGAAAAGTGTAAATTACAGCATTCCATTTGTTGCATTAAAAGTTTTTATTTATGATGTATTTTTTCCCCAGATATGTCTGTTGCTCGCTTTATTAAAAAATTACATAACATTGATGTACTGATGTAAAAACAGCAAATAAGTACTTAAACACACTTCTCGGCTTGTTTTGGCTGTGTAACTGATAGAGGTCGACCGATAACTAAGGCGGTGGAAAAGGCCCTTACAAAAATCGTGAGTTCATAGCAAATTAGCTGCAAACTTGCTACAAATTCGCCACTGCTAATTTTCACATGCAAATGAGCTTTGTGGCAAACTTGCAGCAAACCGTCCACTGTTGCCAAAGGTTTGCCGGAGGTTCACCACTATCGGCAAAGAGCTGCAAACTTCTGGCAAACATTTGTGGTGATTCAAAAGCTCATTTGCATGAGAAAATAATGAGCGGAAAGTTTGCGGCTAGTTTAAATGTTTTTTTTTTTTAAATGGGCAGATAACCGATTAATATGCCGATAGTTTTTAAAATCGATTTATGGAATGTTAGGAACTTTCTTAGCCTTTCCTTACTATCAAGGACACAGAGACTACAAGAGTCCAAAATGAATAAAATCCCAGATGCAGTTTATTTTGCAACCAAAATCCCAATAATAACTGGAAAAAAATGGAGCATAATGTAATAATATACTTAATTATTTCAGGGCTCTTATTTAAAAAATGACGTAGACTTGGCTCAGTTACATGCTATATATTTAAGTATTTACCAAATTATGTTTTTTTTTTTTTTTTTTTTTTTTTTTTTATACACAAGATATGAAATTGGAGGCAGGTTGTATGTGCTGACGGGGGGTGTATCCATATAGTCAAATTTTTCTCGCTTCAATTTAGAACACTATGTAATCAAAACAGCCAAATATGCATTAAAGTGATGATAAAAATATAAATAAATATTGTCAGTCAGTTGAAATAACTAGAATCCGGCATCACCTGTCACAGGGGAACACAGAGAAACAAAGAAAAAAAACTATCGGCAACTATAGGCATAGATTTTTTTTGCTGATAACTGATAGTTCCAAAAAGCAACTATTGGCACCAGGTAATCTGTAAAACCGATATATCGGTCTACCTCTATAAAAAAAACCTATCGGCAGGGATTTTTTTTTGTCGGCACCAGTTAATTGATAAAGCCAATATACCGTTCTACTTAAAAAAAAATTTTTTAAAAACTATCGGCAACTATAAGCATTGATATTTTTTGCTGATAACTGATAGTTTGCTTTTTGGAACTATTGGTTATCGGTAAATCTATGCGACTATCTAACGATAGTTGCTGATAGTTTTATAGAGGTAGACCGATATATCGGTTTTAATCGATTAACTGGTGCCGATAGTTGCTTTGTGGAACTATCGGTTATCGGCAATAAAAAAACTATGCCAATAGTTTTTTTTTTAAAGAGGTAGACCGATATATCGGTTTTATCGATTAACTGGTGCCGATAGTTGCTTTGTGGACTATCAGATATCGAGAAAAAAAAAAAAAGATGCCTATAGTTGCCGATATATAATTTTTTTTTTTTTTTTTTTTGAGAAGTAGAAAGATATATCGGTTTTACTGATTACCTGGTGCTGAATCAGTAAAACCGATATATCTTTCTACTTCTCAAAAAAAAAAAAAAAAAAAAAAAAAATTATATATCGGCAACTATAGGCATCTTTTTTTTTTTCTCGATATCTGATAGTCCACAAAGCAACTATCGGCACCAGTTAATCGATAAAACCGATATATCGGTCTACCTCTTTAAAAAAAAAAAACTATTGGCATAGTTTTTTATTGCCGATAACCGATAGTTCCAAAAAGCAACTATCGGCACCAGTTAATCGATTAAAACCGATATATCGGTCTACCTCTATAAAACTATCAGCAACTACCGTTAGATAGTCGCATAGATTTACCGATAACCAATAGTTCCAAAAAGCAAGATTTGGCACAGATTCGTTGGTAAAACTGATACAAGTTTGTTAACATTAGTTAACATGAACTAACAAAGAACAATACTTTTAAAGCATTTATTAATTTTGGTTAATGTTAATATCAACATTTAATAATTTTCTAAATCAAAAGTTGTAGATGTTAACATAGTTAATGCACTATAACCTAACATGAACTAGCAATGAACACTTGTATTTTTTTAACTAACATTAACAAAGGTTATTAAATGCTGTAAAAATATATTGTGCATTGTTAGTTTGTTACCTAATGCATTAACTAATGTTAACAAATGGAACCTTACTATAAAGTGCTACTCATTGTTGGTTATAAATTAATGGTGAATTAAGTTTATATTTAGTTCAACACATTAAAACTAACATTAAAACATAGATGCAATAAAATATAACAGACAGAAAGAAGAAAACATTATATTATTGTATGTAGTAATTTTATATTTATTAAAATATTGCACATTTTAAGAATATTTAAATTGTAAGTTAACAATAACGATGAATTGATTAATTTTAATGACAGTTCACTATTAAAACTGGAATGCCTACTGTAAACAAATGTACTGTCATTGAGTAAATGATGCTTTTTTTGCAATATTCAGATTTTATTGGTTATAAGTGAACAGTGAGTAAGCAGTACATTTGTTAACCCTCTCGCTCTCTCCTGCTGTTTGCAACAGGTAAGACTGCAGCCTTTATGTTGCCGGTTTTGGAGCGTTTGATCTACAAGCCCAGAGAGATGCAGGTGACACGTGTGTTGGTGTTAGTGCCAACCAGAGAGCTGGGCATACAGGTGCACACTGTAACACGACAGCTGGCACAGTTCACCAACATCATCACATGCCTGGCAGTCGGTAAGAATGTTTTCACACTTATTTGATCTAATGCAATGACAATTATACATTTGTAAGTGTGACTTAAGTAAACAAACATGTTTGGGGCCACTGTATGCTCTCTAGTACATAAATGGAATAAATACACTCCTGATGTTGTGCACGTTTTGTTGCTCTTGTCAGGTGGGTTGGATCTTAAGTCTCAGGAGGCGGCGCTGAGGGCGGGGCCTGATGTCCTCATCGCCACACCTGGACGGTTAATCGACCATTTGCACAACACACCATCGTTTGAACTCAGTCAGATTGAGATTCTCATCCTGGATGAAGCCGACAGGTACAAGAGAACTAACAAATTGATTTTGTTGTACTCTCTGAAGCCAATATATTCCATAACAATACCAGTACTTGAATTGAATGAAAATGTGAGGTTATAATGGCCAATTAATTAATCAGACTTCTGTTTTTGTAATTTATTAACAACTAGAGGTCGCCCGATATATCGGTTTTACCAATATATCGATACCGATAGTTGCTTTTTGGAACTACCGTTTTAGTTTGTTTATACATTTTCGATGATTGTAAGAGTGCATGTATTGTTTTTTGTGAGCTGGGAGCTCAGACATTTCAAAATAAAAGTCCCCGGTGTATTGCGGGCTTGTAGATCTTTCAGAGTCCTGCGTCATGCACCAAATCTTATATTTTTCTGGATATTATTAGGATTTTGGTTGAACAATAAAATGCATCTGGGATTGTATTAATTTTGGACTTTTGTGGCCTCTATGACTGTGCCATCACAGTGAAGAAAGACTTTTTTTAACTTTCAAAAAATTTATTTTTAAAACTATCGGCCAATTAATCAGTTATCAGCCTTTTCCACAGCTTAGTCATGGGTATCGGCAAAATCGATCAACCTTTATTAACAATTCTAGAACATGATCGATCATTTGACACCTTTTTTGTTTGAACAAAGTTATGTTAACACAATAACCTGTGATAAATGTCATGTTTAGTTCATTATTGTTTTTTAGCATCAAATAATTCTAGATGATGGAGAAATTATTCACATTTTACACAACTGTAGAAATAATAGTTATAATAAATGTTATTTGTAAAGCAACTTTCATACATAAAATGCACAGATCAGAAAATAAAAGCTTTTAGAAAGAAGAAAGCATAAAAATAATAATAAAGCATATAAAAACAATAGTCAATATGAACAATTTCCTTTTGTTTGTTTTTTCATCTGAATGAACGTTTCTCTTTGTATTGATTGTTGTATTAAGCAAATAAAAACTTTTTAGCAACATAAAAATTCACGTTAAGGGTATGACTATATGTAATTTATGTTGTAGAATAGGGCTGCAACTGATTATTTTGATAATCGATTAATCTAACGATTATTCGGCAATTATTGCAACGATTAATCATTCGCTCTTAACCGATTATTCATCTTGTGCATCGACTTAAAAGGTTGTATTAAACATGCTTACTAACAATAAAGAGGACAAAATCATCTTTTAAAAATACCTCTAAATGACATACACTGAATTAAAGGGGAAAAAATACTTTATTTTAAATTTAAGTCAGTAAAGAAATCTATTTTTAATATTATATTCAACATTCTCAGATAACAATTTTCTATTCAGATAACAAATTCTTCTACAGTATAGCTGCTAAAGTAAATGTACGTTGTTTTAAAGGAGTTTTAGATATTTATATTGGAAATCAAGCCAAAACAAAAACAAATCAAAAATGTATTTTGTTGCAGTGTATAATGGGGCGAAGACTACCCTCTCTCACCTTTCTGTTCACTTCAATCCATCTTTAACTCATAAAAAACAAACTCTCTATTATTAATAAAGCTGCGTATTGCCAATGTTCTTCATGATAAGAAATGCACAGTGACATATATTATGATTCAATAAGTCACGAGTCATCATGTTATAATCAAGCTGCATTAAGCTTGCGCGCTTGAGGGATGAGCGTCCCGTGACAGAGTGTGCATCAGCCGGGTGCAGTTTCAATCTCTCCCCCTTTAGATCGGGACATTCACACAACTCATAGAAGAGGCGCTGTCCACACAGAAAAATGCCTGTTTCGGAGTTTGTAGTTATTTACATGACCTGCTTCCTTATTATTTGAACTTTAATAAAGCTAAAATTAAAGATGTAATGCTGGGGAGTTTCCTTTAAAGAGCTTATTCCACAACGAGAGTAGGGATGCACTGATATCACTTTTTCTCTTCTGATTCCGATATCGGAAATCTCAGTATCAGCCGATCCCGATCCGATACCAGTGTTGTTTTTTTTTGCATAATGAGTTTAGAATATCTTTACATTATTGTATGGAACTAACTGGGGGTACTCTTTAATATGTAAAAAAACACAAACTTCTAACTACACATTATTTCAATATAAATGTAATAGCTTATTAAGAAACACTTGATTATTAACTAGTATACTGGATAATGTAGCAGCAAAATTAACAGTAATTCCAGTATAAGTCATCAGTAGAAAAGAAACCTTTTTTTTGCAAAATGTTTCAACTTGCATCTGGACTTTAAAGGATTCAGATCTCTTTTTTGTTCAGTTTTGTTGTAAAATATCAGTCCACTTTTCATTCACACAGTTATTTTTTGGAACCCATTCAACTTAAATATTATTATAATTTGTAAACAAATAATAATATATTATAATAGTAATATATCTCATTCGTGCACCTTTAACTTTTAAACCATCACGCTTTTATTTTGACATTCTAAACTCTCCAGGAAGTCCTGTAAGTGTCTGTTTGCAGGCAAGTTCACAGTAGTTTAATTCACTTCTTATTCAAATTCTCATTCACTGACGTGCTGGAGCTGCGTGTGCATTTCATATATTTACACATTAAACACAGCCTTCTGTGATTCACAGAGCTATCGCATGTCTTCAAGTGGCTTTGAATAAAATGCACAAGTCATATGGATTACTTTAATTGTGTTTTTATGGTTCTTTTATGTAATTGTTTTGAGCTTGACATTAACGAACATGACTAACACACAGTATCAGATCGGGCTCGTCGGACAGATACCCGATCCAGGTATCGGATCGGTGCATCCCTAAACGAGAGTGCTTCTGTATTTACTTATTTTGTATTTTTGCATTATAATTCCCTCATACTTAGCGATCTACATCAGCTGAAGCTGTTTGGGAAGTTTAGAGTGCATCTGGCCTGTGAGCTGTGTAATTCTTCCTCTCTTCAGTCAGCCGTGAACTGCAGTGCTGCTCTCATGCGCCATTATTAAAGTTTAATGTGATCTCATGTTACGTTAAATGAGATGAAATGACTATTCGACAACTAAAAGTTTTGTTGATGTCAATTACTTCGACTAATCGTTTCAGCCCTGTTGTAGAATGAAATGTCTAAGGTGATGAATTAATGAAAAAAAAAAAAGAAGAAAAAAAGTGAACAATTTAATACAACGACTAAAAAGACTTAGAAATATATATATTATTTTTTTTTTCTCCCAATTTGGAATGCCCAATTCCCAATGTGCTCTAAGTCCTCATGGTCGCATAGTGATTCGCCTCAATCCGGGTGGCGGAGGACGAATCCCAGTTGCCTCCGCGTCTGAGACAGTCAACCCGCGCATCTCATCACGTAGCTTGCGGAGCGCGTTGCCACGGAGACATAGCGGCAACCACGCTCAATCGAGCGCCCCACCGAGAACGAACCACATTATAGCGACCACGAGGAGGTTACCCCATGTGACTCTACCCTCCCTAGCAACCGGGCCAATTTGGTTGCTTAGGAGACCTGGCTGGAGTCACTCGGCATGCCCTGGATTCGAACTAGCCAGCGTATTTTACCACTGAGCTACCCAGGCCCCCAAGACTTAGAAATATTTGACCACATTGCAATCTTCAACAAAAATTTTACGACACCATTTTTGTGCTAAATAAACAGTTAAATCATCTTTTTATTTTATTCACTTACTGGTAATATTGTTATTATTTTATATTATGATGTTTGATCCTTGAAACAAGCATCAGTATCTGAAGATTCAAATGTTTCATCACTAGCTGTCACAGGATTTGCCCTGGAAACTTCTAGAACTATAACATCACTTCCACTGAGTTTGGCTGGTTTCTTCAGAAATGTTCTTTTGTTTTTCTGTCGTTTAGGATGTTGGATGAATACTTTGAAGAGCAGATGAAGGAGATCATCAGGATGTGCTCGTATCAGAGACAGACTATGCTGTTCTCTGCTACTATGAGTGAAGAGGTGATGAATTCTCTTGTCACATTTGACATCATTACATTATGTGATGCACATGTATTTTTGCTGTGAAATCTTTGCTGATTTTGATCAAGTAAAAGTAACGACAATGTTTGTATTGTTACGGATATTTCAAAATGAGTATTTGCTGAATTGATGCAACTTGTGCTTGCTTGAAATTTTGTACATTATTTTATTGAAAATCATGTTGACATATATATTTCTTTAAATTATATTGTAATGCCATACATTTTTTGAAGGTGAAGAAGCTGTCATGGCTAAACTTCCAAACATTTTGTGTCTCTGAAAAGCTCGGTGTCATCTCTTAAGATAGACCAAGGTTTACTACTGTGGCATGTATGGGCAAAGAGAAACTTATATAACAATAGTCCTATACAAAAATGTATTGCTGGGTCTTAGGAGGATAATGACCTTTAAAGCATTATATATATCACATGTGAAAAAAAATATATATATACAGTACTTTGCAAAAGTTTTAGGCACTTGTGAAAAACTTTCAAAGTGAGGATTTCTTTTTTTTTTTTTCTCCCCTTTTCTCCCAATTTGGAATGCCCAATTCCCAATGTGCTCTAAGTCCTCGTGGTCATGTAGTGACTCGCCTCAATCCGGGTGACGGAGGACGGATCTCAGTTTCTTCCGCGTCCGAGACCGTCAATCCGCACATCTTATCACGTGGCTTGTTGAGCGCGTTACCGTGGAGACATAGCGCGTGTGGAGGCTTCACGCTATTCTCCGCTGCATCCACCCAGAACTCGCCACGCGCCCCACCGAGAGCGAACCACATTATAGCGACCACGAGGAGGTTACCCCATGTGACTCTACCGTCCCTAGCAACCGGGCCAATTTGGTTGCTTACGAGACCTGGCTGGAGTCACTCAGCACACCCTGGATTCGAACTAGTGAACTCAAGACTCCAGGGGTGGTAGTCAGTGTCTTTACTCGCTAAGCTACCCAGGCCCCGCAAAGTGAGGATTAAAAAAAAAAATAATGCCATAAATAGTTTTCATTAATCAATTAACATCATACAAAGTCCAGTAAACAGAAAAAAAGCTAAATCAATATTTGGTGTGAACATTTTTGCCTTCAAAAAGCACAAATTCTCATACTTACACCTGGACACAGTTTTACTTGGTTGTTGGCAGATAGGATGTTTCAAGCTTCTTGGAGATTTCGCCACAGTTCTTTTATTTATTTAGGCTGTCTTTTACCTCTGTCTCTTCGTGTAATCCCAGACTGACCTGATGTTCATTGTGGGGCTCTGTGAGTCAATGCCATCTGTTGCAGGGCTCCCTGTTCTTCTATTCTATTTGCAAAAGGAATGTTTGGGAGTATAAAATGTTTATTTCCTATTGACACACTAAAGTAGCTATAAATAACCATCTTAACACAAATGTTTTTTGTGCCTAAGACTTTTACACAGTACTGTATATACACAGATTAGCCAAAACATTAAAACCACCTGCGTAATATTGTGTAGGTCCCCCTCGTGCTGCCAAAACAGCGCCAACCCACATCTGAGAATAGGCAGGTGATTTTAATGTTGTGGCTGATCGGTGTGTGTGTGTGTGTGTGTGTGTGTGTGTGTGTGTGTGTGTGTGTGTGTGTATATATATATATATATATATATATATATATATATATATATATCAAGAGACCAATTTAACAAAAGAAAATTAAAATTTTCTGACTATTATTTCATATATAAGGCTTTATGTAGTTAATACCTTTTCCCACTAAACTCCCAGTACTGTAATGTGAAAAAATATAATTCTCATTACTGTAGTAAATTAATGAAAATCATCCTGTTTGCAGTTTTTATTTATTTTATTTGTATTTATTTTTTTTAATCAGCAGTGCAACAAAAACTACAGTACTCTATACAATTAATAATGTTTTTTTTTTTTGTTTGTTTTTTTTTGTTTTTTTGTTTTTTTTGCATAACCGTAATGAGAAATTGGGGGAAATGTGTTTTAATTTTTGTGAAGATAATTATCCGACAAATTGGCTTTATTTTATTTAAAACAATATATCTATCTATCTATATATACACTGTAAAACAATAGTCTTTACTTTTAATACATTTAATTTAATACAAATATTAATTAATTATTCATATATTTATGTGTGTTGCATTTTTTTATATAGCACTTTTTCGGACACTACACTAACTATCTATATACAATTTTTTTCCCATATAACTAATATAATATAACCATTTTGGTGAAAATAATGGTCCTAAAAAGTATGCTTACTTTTCTTTTGTAAGTACAAATATGTATGTATTATTTTATATATATATATATATATATATACACTGTATTTTATATACAAATTATCAATAAATATTTGTATTGAAAGAAATGTATTTAAAAATAAGTAATATTGTTTTAAAGAACACAAAGTTCATTTTTAGGACCATTATTTTCACCAAAATTGAATTAGTTGTACATCTGGTCTTCCACATCTCTTTCTGTCCTTGTTAGAGTCAGTTGTTCTTTGTCTTTGAAGACTGTAGTGTACAACTTTGTATAAAATCTTCAGTTTTTGGGCAATTTCAAGCATTGTATAGCCTTCATTCCTCAAAACAATGATTGACTGATGAGTTTCTAGAGAAAGCTGTTTCTTTTTTGCCATTTTTGGCCTAATATTGACCTTAAGACATGCCAGTCTATTGCATACTGTGGCAACTCAAAAACAAACACAAAGACAACGTTAAGCTTCATTTAAAGAACCAAATAGCTTTCAGCAGTGTTTGATATAATGGCAAGTGATTTTCTAGAACCAAATGATCAATTTAGCATGATTACTCAAGTATAAGGTGTTGGAGTGATGGCTGCTGTCTAGATTTGATCAAAAATGACTATTTTCAAATAGTGATGGTGCTGTTTTTTACATCAGTAATGTCCTGACTATACTTTGTGATCAGTTGAATGCCACTTTGGTGAATTAAAGTACCAATTTCCTTCCGAAACAGCAAAATCTGTACATTATTCCAAACTTGTGTGTATGTGTGTGTGTGTGTGTGTGTGTGTGTGTGTGTATATATATATATGTGTATATGTGAATAAAATGTATTTCTTTTGATTTTGAGGTTAAAGATGATTGTGAGATTGACCCTCATTTTTATTTTGCGTCAAAGGTGAAAGATTTGGCTTCTGTATCACTGAAGCAGCCTGTGAGGATCTTTGTGAACAGTAACACCGATGTGGCTCCGTATCTCAGACAAGAGTTTGTGAGGATACGACCATCCAAAGAAGGAGACAGAGAAGCTATTGTTGCAGGTGAGGTACTCTGGTGAGCAACCTCACTAGTTTGCTGTCTGCAACATTTGAACCAAAATGGAACCTCATAAGTGACAGATTGGGAATGCTCCGTATAAGCTGCAACATCATTAACACTCGTTTAACTTGTGCCAGAATAACACCTACGATGCCTAAAAATGTTGTCGTCATCAAAAAAGGGTTTGAAACGGATCCATGGAGTCTTGTAGACCTGGACTCATTTATACTGAAAGTAATGTTATTGTACACCTCTGTCTGCAGCTCTCCTGACGAGAACATTTCAGGATCACGTGATGCTCTTCACTCAGACTAAGAAACAAGCTCACCGGATGCACATCCTGCTAGGGCTCATGGGGTTAAAGGTCGGGGAGCTTCATGGAAACCTGTCTCAAACTCAGAGATTAGAGAGTCTCAGGTACTGCCAAGAGCTTTGTGTTGAGCAATAAATAACAAACATTTCATTTTAATTCAGAATTATACAGTGATACAATATTTAGAACACTCCTGTCATTCCGCCTGGTGCAAAATTTGATAAAGATTTGATTAAATAAATGTATGTTTATCAAGCTTAAACTGCAAGTGAAATAAATAAAAATGACAATTATGTGCGTGATAATTAATAGAGATCTTTTTAATGTGTTTCAGGCGTTTTAAAGATGAGCAGATTGATATTTTGGTCGCCACAGATGTCGCTGCCAGAGGTCTGGATATAGAGGGAGTGAAAACTGTAAGTTCTGATTCACATTTGTGCGTAGATTTTATCTACATATTTCATCTATCTGTCTGTCTGTGGATCTAAACGTTCGTGTGTATTTATGAGTTTTTTTTTTTTCTTCTTTTTGCAGGTAATTAACTTTACGATGCCCAACACGGTGAAGCATTATGTGCACAGGGTGGGCCGAACGGCTCGTGCGGGTAAAGTCGGGCGTTCTGTGTCTCTCGTGGGTGAGACGGAAAGGAAGATGCTGAAAGAGATCGTTAAAAAAGCCAAAACACCCGTCAAAGCGCGAGTGATTCCTCAAGGTACAATTGAATTTCTGTCATTGTGGTAATGCTGAACATTACAGTTGCAGTAGGACTAAAAGTGTCTTTCTTTCTTGATCTTTTAGCTTTTCTGGATGATTTAAGTTGCTCTTAAAATATCTTGCACTAGGCACGACATTTTTGTGTTTTGTTGCATTTGGGAATTCATTAGTATAAAGATGTTGAACCACGATACTTAATTACATTTTGTCTACTAATAAATTACATTTGTTGACGTCTCACAGACGTGATTCTGAAGTTCCGTGATCTGATTGACAAGTTGGAGAAGGACGTGTACGCCGTGTTGCGTTTAGAGAAAGAGGAGAAAGAGATGGTTCATTCAGAGGCGCAGGTTTGTTTCAAATAAATATTTAATGCATTTTAAAATTAATCACACTTTGTGTAGCTCCTGGAGTAAATTGTGTGTCCATGTCTTTGTTTGTATTTAGATCAGCTCAGCTCAGAAGAGATTAACACAGAGTGCAGACGAGAAACAATTGCCCAGGACATGGTTTCAAACACACGAGGAGAGAAAGAAAGAGCGCAGTGAGTCCAAGCAGTGTCGATTTATTTATGTTTGATTCTTATTGGTTGTGACACATTTCAAGGGTGTAGATTAGTTTTCTGTAATTGCACAGTTATGAAGTAGTTCCAGCAGGGTCTTGTGCTCATAGAAACCTGGAAATATTGATATATGAATATTGACAAATGTTCATAAATGGGTGCATTTTAAAATTGTTTTTTTTTTTTTTTTTTGTGCTCAAGTATTTAATTGGCTAGCCTCTCAGGTGCAATTTTGGGCTGCCGCCTGCAATTTTTCACACTCTAATTTAAAAACTCACCATTCACACATACTGTGGACTAATTACAAAACATTGGTCACATTTTCCTGAACCCCCCCCCCATTGTTTGTTTACAGTCTTATGATGAATTTTTTTTGTCCTAAATTTGTAAGCATGCAATCCTGGTTCTGTTCACCCCATCTCCCTCCAAATAGTCTTAATTTATTCCACTAGATGGCAGCAAGTACTACAAAAAAGATTTTTTCTTCTATCTCCTTCCGTCACAATATACAGATCTGAAATGTAGGTGACGCTCTATAGCATTTTAGCCCTCACAGATGTGCTCGTTCATAGACATTCAGTCTAATTTTCAGTTCATGCAACAACCCCGTTATTACATTGAATATCTCGGCCTCTGAGTGGACTAGAAGCTCAGTCTAAGTGCCATTAGAAAGCGGAGATCCTCCACTTTGCGATGATGCGTAACATTTTATTGTAAATCGTCGATAACATATATTTCTGATGATTTGTTTAGCATGCTTTTCCTGCAGGACTGCATATTTTGTTCTAGACATCTAAGATATAACATTAGATTATTCAGCCTAGCAAGCTCACACATTTCCTCATTTTGAAGAAAACTGCCTAAGATAAGAGCAGATATATAAAGTTTTTAGCTATTTGGGGCTTACAGCAGCAGTGATCGATGCATAAAAGTGATGTTTGTATTTGACGTATATTTTCAATTTGTGATTCTTTTAAAAATCTTTAGAATTATGGTATTAGTGCAACAAAATAAACTGTACAGTCACATTCCTGAGAATGAGAGCTTTCATATATGACATATCTATTTAAGTGCTGTGTGAAATACTTTTATATTCATATTCATATTTCTACCACATTACCTCTAGGTGGCGCTTATTTGCAACACAGATGTTTTCAGGCCTTATTTTGTTGTTTTATGTAACGTAAATGCAAAAGTGGTGGTGTTCTTTGAAAAGTTAAGATGCTAAGCTTTCAAATGATACCTGATATGCCTGACTTATGTGTCCAGGGACTTTTTAAGCGTAAACTTACTTTGGGTCCATCGAGTTTAAGCGGCTAAATGTTGCTTTTTGTAAGTGCTTTTGTAGATTCAAAACGTGCCTGATTTTGTTTGAAAGGTCTCATACAATAGATTTACATGCATCTAAGGTCAAAAAACACTTTAATTTGCTCATAATTTAAATTGCAGCATTACCTTTTTTTCCCAGTGTCAAAAACAACTCGTTCAATGATCCGTTCTAAAGGATTCATTCTAAACTCCTCCTTTCAGAAAGCCTACTCTGCTCTGATTGGTCAGATGTCCCAGTCTGTTGTGATTGGTCTACCACTTAGTGTAGTGTTTGAGGGCGGGTCAAAGCTGTTTGCGAGCAGCCAATGAAGACCAGAGGCGGGTTTTTTGTTACCAAATTACGTAGGTTAGTACAGGAAGTAAGTCTGGAATTACTAACGACTCGTTTCAGGTGTTCAGAATCGGTTCTTTCTTTTGGGAGTCAATAACACCATTTGTTGTGCACTTTGATTTTTTTAAACTTTGCAGACTTTTTTACATTCACAAACAGCTATATAACACACTACAGGAAAGGTAATATTTGAAAAACCATAATAGGTGCTCTTTAAAATAAGTCTGAGAGCCTTATTAAAAAGAGTTGCTCACTAATGACTGTAATTATTTCAATTAATTTATGAAAATCTGTCACGGCAATTAAAAAGAGTCTTATCCAGTAATTACAAATGACTAAAAAAGTTAGGAAAAAGTCATGGACTAAAGGTTTGCTGACTGCATTACACTTACATTTGTGACATTGTTTTTGAATTGTTGCAAAGTTTCAAATAACCTCTTAATTTCCGCGGATCTAGTTGCGTGTAATAAGTTACAAAATAAAAGTCCCCAGATCCACAAATCAGGCATGTGTGGTACCATTTGAAAGCTTACAATCTGAACTTTTCACAGAACACCATCACTTTTGCATTTATATTAGGTAAAAAAATATTTATTTTTTTAGACTTGAAATCCTCTGTGTTGCAAATGAGCGCCACCTTTTGGTAATGATGTAGAAATATAAATATCAGTATGACAATGTTTCATATAGCAATTAAATATGCATGTCATGTATGAAATGAAAGCTCTTGTTCTCAGGAATGGGACTTTGTAGGTTATTTTGCTGTCATAACACCACAGTTTGAATGTTTATCAAAAGAATCACAAAGTGAAATGTGACATCTGTTATCACTGCTCCTAGAGAACATTACATTTATGCATTTGGTAGATGCTTTTATCCAAAGCGACTTACAGTGCACTTATTACAGGGACAATCCCTCTGGAGCAACCTGGAGTTAAGTGCCTTGCTCAAGGACACAATTGTGGTGGCTGTGGGGATTGAACCAGCAACCTTCTGATTACCAGTTATGTGCTTTAGCCCACTACGCCGCCACCACTCCATCAGAACTCGGATACACTGAGGATGGTCTATGCACTTTAAATATACACTTGTTGTCAATGGACTAGCATATGTGTGAGTGCTCAGCTGCATTAGAGCGCCACCTACATTTCAGATCTGTATATTGTGATGGAAGGTGAGAGAGGAAAAATTATTGCCGCCATGTGGAATGAAATAAGACTTTTTGTAGGGAGATGGAGCAAACAGAACAGGAATTACATGCTCGCAAACTTAGGAAAACCTGCAGTGCTGTGAAAAAGTATTTGATCCTGATTTCTTTTTCTTCTTTTTGTGTATTTTTCATGCTAAATTGTTTTAGATCTTCAAATGAGATATAAAACAAAGGCAATCTGAGTAAACACAAAATACAGTTTTCAACTATATATATATATATATATATTTTTTTTTTTTTTTATTGAAGCAAAGTTATCCAACACCTATATCACCCATGTGAAAAACTAACTTCCCCCTTAAACTTAATAGCTGGTTGTCCCACCATTAGCAGCAACAACTGCAACCAAACGCTTCCGATAACTGGAGATCAGTCTTTCACAACGCTGTGGGGGAATTTTGGCCCACTCTTCTTTCCAGAACTGCTTTAGTTCAGCCACAGTGGAGGGTTTTTGAGCGTGAACTGCCTGTTTAAGGTCCTGCCATCATCTCAATCAGGTTCAAGTCAGGACTTTGACTAGGCCACTCCAAAACTTTAATTTAGCTTCTTTTGGGCTATTCAGAGGTGGACTTGCTCCTATGCTTTGTATCATCAACTTGCTGCATAATCCAGTTACGCTTGAGCTTCAACTCGTGGACTGATGTCGGAAGTTCTCCTTTTTTTTCTTTTTTCTTGGGGGGGGGGGGATTTTTCCCCTTTTTTTTCCCAATTTGGAATGCCCAATTCCCAATGCCTCATGGTCACGTAGTGATTCACCTCAGTCCGGGTGGCAGAGGACGAATCCCAGTTGCCTCCACGTCTGAGACAGTCAACCCACCCATCTTATCACGTGGCTTGTTGAGCGCGTTGCCACGGAGACATAGCGCGTGTGGAGGCTTCACGCCATCCACCGCGGCAACCGCGCTCAATTCACCATGCGCCCCACCGAGAACGAACCACATTATAGCGACCACGAGGAGGTTACCCCATGTGACTCTACCCTCCCTAGCAACCGGGCCAATTTGGTTGCTTAGGAGACCTGGCTGGAGTCACTCAGCACGCCCTGGGATTCGAACTAGCGAACTCCAGGGGTGGTAGCCAGCGTATTTTACCACTGGGCTACCCAGGCCCTGACGGAAGTTCTCCTTTAGTATTTTCTGGTAGAGAGCAGAATTCATGATTCCCTCAATTACTGCAAGTCGACCTGAAGTAGCAGAGCATCCCCACACCATCACACTACCACCTCCATGCTTGACCGTAGGTATGATGTTCATTTTGTGGAATTCTGTGTTTGATTTACGCCAGATGTAACAGGACCCCTGTCTTCCAAACAGTTCCACTTTCAACTCATCGGTCCACAGAACATTCTCACAAAAGGTTTGAGGATCATCAAGGTGTGTTTTAGCAAAATTCAGACGAGCCTTAATGTTCTTCTGGGCTAGCAGTGGTTTTCGCCTCGCCACTCTTCCATGGAGGGCATTTCTGGCCGGTGTCTTTCTGATAGTGGAGTCATGAACAGTGACCTTTATTGATGCGAGCAAGGCCTGCAGTTCCTTGGATGTTGTCCTTGGCTTTTCTGTTACTTCCTGGATGAGTCGTCACTGTGCTCTTGGAGGAATTTTGGAAGGTCAGCCACTTCTGGGAAGGTTCACTACTGTGCCACATTTTCTCCATTTGGAGATAATGGTTCTCACTGTGGTTCTTTGGAGTTCCAGAGTCTTTGAAATAGCTTTGTAACCATTCCCAGACTGATGTATTTCAATCAGCTTTTTCCTCATTTCTGGAATTTTTGACCTTGGCATAGTGCTGCTACTGGGTGAGACCTTTTAGCCAACTTCATGCTGCTGAAAAAGTTCTATTTAGGTGTTGATTTGATTGAACAGGGCTGACAGTAATCAGGTCTGGGTGTGTCTAGTCCAGCTGAACCCCATTATGAATGCAGTTTCATAGATTGGGGTATTTATGAACTAAAGAGGCAAATACTATTTCACACAGGCACAGTTGGTATTGGATAACTTTTTTGCTTCAGTAAATAACATTATCATTTAAAAACTGTATTTTGTGTTTACTCAGATTGCCTTTGTTTTGATAGATTTTGTTAGAATTATTTAAACAATCTAGTATGAGATATACACAAAAACAGAAGAAATCAGGATGGGGGCAAATACTTTTTCACAGCACTGTATTCTTTTAAATAATAATGGTTTTCATTGTGTGCATCTCATTCGGTGATGGAATAGTTTCATAGTCTTATTCCTTGTTTTCTGTACTTGTTCTTTGTTAAAGTGTCTAAAGCACTGCAGGATTTTGATATCGCTCTGAGAGGGAAGAAGAAAAGAGCCGAGTTCCTCAAACAGGGCAAAAAGAAAGAATTAACGGTACGTTTTCTCACTTTCACACATTTGAAAGAATTCAGCTTGTGTGGATCTGATATGAATTGTTAAAAATGTAGATGCATCAGATGTTTTGGTACAATCAGGCCTGTTTCCACTTTTATTTATTTTTTTACATGGTTAATCGTTTTTTTTGTTGTTGGTTTTTTGCATGTGTATCAGGCTGAAGAGCGAGCACAGTTTGAGGTGTTGAAGTCTCAGATGTACGCTGAACGAGCAGCTAAACGTAACAGCAAACAGAAGCGAGCCCGAGCGATCCCAGAAGAAGAGCCAGTGAAGAAAGGTTTACAAATGAAAACCTTCAAACGTCCACTAGTAAAAACAATCCCTGGTCTTCCAGTTTAAAACTCTTCTGACTTTGTAACGTTCTTGTTGCAGCTTCAAAACAAAATGCTAAATCCGGGAAGAAGTCTGTGTTTGATAAGGAGCTCACGAACACTTGCAAAAAAGTACTGAAGCAGTACAGAGCCGGGTGCGTGACGTTTATAAAAATGAGATTTTAAGACGATATTTCAAGAGGTTTATTTGTTGTGTAACGCTGGTGTTTTACTCTTCTAGACCGTCTTTTGAAGACAGGAAGAGACTCGGCATTCCAAACAAGAAAGGTGGACGCTTCAAATCAAAAGCCAAGTAAGATTTAATATTTCCATCAAGATGCTAATATATAAAACAGCACACCTGTACATTTCTATCTACCCTTATTCTCTGCCTCATGAACATGTATACTTGACTTTGCAGGTTCAGAAGAAAGTGAAACTTTGAGATCTTCATCCGAACATCAGTCTTACTTTTTCCCCATTAAATTCCCCAATATAAACTGCTCAAATAAAAAACTATAGAAACCTCTGCTGACTCATGCTACTGTTTTTCACATAGAGCTGTGATAATTCATCAAAATCAGGCACACACTAACCAGTCCATGTCTGAGACATTTTAGATTTGTTCCCTTTTATTTATAGTAATAGTTTTATTTAAAGTAAACTTTTACTCACCTTTATTGCATCTTTTTACACTACAGTGAAAGAGAATGGTGACTGAAGCTAACATTCTGCCTAACATCTCCTGTTGTGTTCCATGGAAGAAAGAAATAAAGTGATATAGGTTTGGAATAATATGAGGGTAATTAATTATTATTTTTGTCTTTATTGTGAGAGCTCCCAAGGATGAAATCTAACTCAAAACAACCCTTTCATAGCACACATGAAACAGAGAACCAGTGTTTATGGCAGAAAGCAGCTCTTTGTCAGGCAACCCTGAAGATAACGCAGAGAGAAACTCTCCCTGAGACCGTAAGACATTGAAACGTACACATCGTCAAGCAAAAAATTAGACAAAATCAAGGTACAATCAGGTAAATGTAAAAATCAAAATGAAGGTAAATTTACAAGTAAATACATACATATATATATATATATACACCAATCAGCCATAACATTAAAACCACCTGTCTAATATTGTGTAGGTCCCTCTCCTGCCGCCAAAACAGCGCCAACCCGCATCTCAGAATAGCATTGTGAGATTATATTCTTCTCACCACAATTGTACAGAGTGGTTATCTGAGTTACCGTAGACTTTGTCAGTTTAAACCAGTCTGGCCATTCTCTGTTGAACTCTCTCATCAACAAGGTGTTTCCATCCACAGAATTGCCGCTCACTGGATGTTTTTTGTTTTTGGCACCATTCGGAGTAAATTCTAGAAACTGTTGTGTGTGAAAATCCCAGAAATACTCAAACCAGCCCATCTGGCACCAATGGTCCGAATCACTGAGATCACATTTTTCCCCATTCTGATGGTTGATGTGAACATTAACTGAATCTCCTGACCAGTATCTGCATGATTTTATGCACTGCACTGCTGCCACATGATGTGCTGATTAGATAATCGCATGGATGATTGTTGGTGGTAAAAGAGTAAATTAATAAACATAGAAGATGAAAATACTATCGAGAATGTTTTCATCATGAATGTGAGCTCAGTGATCTAACAGTTCAGTTCAGAATGAGCAAAACAAGATAAGATGGCCACTTTTGGCAAAACCTCTCTTGAGAATAACCTTGTTTGTGCGCATTATTCATTCGAACCCCTCTGAAACTGGTAATTTTCAATTATTCTAACCCTGAATGAACAGATTTTTCATGTTCATTCTTCTGATATTCCAGGAATTCCTAAATTAAAGTCTCTTAGATTGTGTGTGTGTGTGTGTGTGTATATATAAATATACATATATATAATTAGTTTATACGTTATTTCATTTTAACACAACATGTAGAGGAACAGATATAGTGTTGTTTTTTTTCCTTAACCAGAAACGCTTGTAATGGAGTGAGGAAAATCCCATTTATACATGCCTTTAAATGAGTTCATTTTGTGCCCAAGAAACTAAACTGAGCCATCCAATGCCTTAAAAACTGACCAAACAGTGGGGCATGTTGTCACAATGGGAACTTGCCGCTAAACAAACAACATGCTTTTCAGGAAAATGTAAACCATAAAACAATTATGAAATGGCAAAAGTGTAAAGGGTAACAAAAACATTATTTGGGGTAAAAGGCACATTTTATATATTTATTTATTTTTCTTCTCCCAAAACTCTCAATGGCATCAAATCTACCAAAGTACTTGACACCTGTTTGTCATTAAATCCATGAGATCAGCGCATGTAATGTCTAAAGTTTGATTTTGAGGTAATTTGATGTAATATTTAATATTCTTTTAAATGTTGCAGATTTATATATCTAATGAGAATCCCTGAAATGATCACATTTATTTTGAGCCAAAATAGTTATTTGTCATTTTCAATTAGGTTTAAGGTCATTAAATAAAAAATTAATAACTGTCCAATAAGTGAAAGGATAGTATTTGGGGTAAAAAGCCCCCCTGTTGCAGGTGCTAAAGACCTCTATATAACACATTGTTTTTCTTAATAGTGGCGAATAGATTTGTTGTGAAAAATGTGGGGGGAACAGCAAATGCTTTGAGAGACTAATCAGAGATTACATCTGCTCTGTATTGCCACTCTCTCTTGACCCGCTGCAGTTTGCATACCGCAACAACCGCTCCACTGATGATGCCATTGCATCTACACTACACACTGCTCTCTCCCACCTGGAAAAAAAAGAATACTTATGTGAGAATGCTGTTTGTCTTTAAGCACCTTGCCCTGCTCTCCCCTTGTGCGACCTTAGGGACATTTTTGTCTTTCATTTTTGTTTTTTCTATCATTTTGTGTGTGTTAATGCCAATGGCATAAATTTTGCAAAAGATGTGTATTTTTGGGGGAATTTTGATACCTCAGTTCCTATAATACACAAAATAGTTACACTCAGGACCTTCAGGACAAAAATGTCCCCATTGAAACCCATTAAAACTGCAATATTTGATCCCAGTGTCATTAAAGCATAAAATCATGAATTCTATGATATTATGCTTTCATTCTGGAGCCCTGGCTTCAAAATATAACATTTTAATATTTTCCACCAGATGGCGCCATTTTACTCATGTTTAGCCTATGGAGCAAATACATGCTTTTTTCCTATTCTGTCTGCTGTATTATAGAGCACTGCAGGCCAACTGAATAAATGATGCAGATAAAATTTTGTTGGTATGAATGTCAGTGTGTTTTATATGTGTGTATTGAGAAATATGTGTGTGTGTGTGTATGTGTGTGTGTGTCGAAAAACAACAGTGGCATTATGTAAACAAACTGGCATTTAAAGGGTTAAAATCTTGAAAATGAATGAATATTTGGTAGTTATGATCAGGACTGATGTTGGTTAAAAAATCAAAGTCAGTGAAAGTGAAAAATAATATTTAAATATAATATTTTTATGGCAGTTTTTTGATGTGGACATTTCTGTCCTCAAAGTGTTTTTTTTTTTTTTTTTTTTTTTATCTGACACTGCACAAAAAATAATAATGCATCAAAATCAGTGTTGTTGCTAATCACTGACATATCCCAGACTGTGATAAAGATCCCCTTAGCATTTTGTATATGGAATATATATATATAATTTTTTTTTTTTTTTCATAAAAAAACAGTGGCGTAATATATACAAACTGGCATTTAAAGGGTTAAAATCCTGAAAATGAATGAATGTTTGGTAGTTATGATCAGAACTGATGTTGATTAAAAAACAATTAACTCATTGAAAGTGGAAAATAATATTAATATATAATATTATTATGGCAGTTTTTTGACGCGGATATTTTTGTGTTCTAAGAACCTCTGAGTAACTTTTTTATATTGACGCACAAGGGTTCAAATCTGGAAATATATCCAAATTAAGGATACATACCTACAATAGTACAATACTGCCTTTATATTTGAAAGTCAAACATGTATAAATGTCTACATATGAACAAATTATATGCATCATTAAATAATTGAGTCTTACTGTTCTGGCTGCTAGTTTTATACGGTCCCGACTTGGTTTTACTGTATTTATTACTTGCCTGTATACAGCAACAGCTGTGTTCCTTCAGCGTATAAACGCTTTTCGTTTCTGACTCACCGAAACCCTCTGTCACCATCACACGAGAAACGAAACTAAACTGAGCTTTATATACACTGACAGGGATGAATCACTCATTACAGAACAGAAGAGAGACACCATAACCGGGTGAGTTCTTAAAGATCATGAAATTAAACTAGCACAATCGCCTTATTGCTATAATTTACATACAAGAGCGTCATATAGTGCCGTTTGGTATTTTGTATATCCTAGAAGAGAAATCGGTTTATTTCTTAAGGTATATTATTTCCGGTATATACTACTCTAAAGGCTACTGCGTAGGCTTTTTTTTTTTGTTTGTTTTTTTTTTTTTGTATTTTTTATTTACATAAACCTTATTATGTAAAAATAGATAACTAGCATTGATGAGTAGTTTTATTGCATACGTTAGTATTATGGAGAACCAAAACATCCAGAATAGCGAAATATTTGCTGGCTTGTTATTGTATTGATATAGGAAAACCTTGTGATAGCCTAGCCTTGTGTGCATGTATGGAAGACCAGGAGTGCCACACAAAAAAAAAAAAAAAAAAAAAATTAAATAAAGAAGTCATTCATACATTTATTTATTCCAACATTAAAATATAAATAAATAAATCACTTTTCAAGTGGAAAAATTCATAGATATTTAAAACGGTTTAATTTACGTTTCAAAACAGTAGCTATATATACAGGTGCATCTCAATAAATTAGAATGTCGTGGAAAAGTTCACTTATTTCAGTAATTCAACTCAAATTGTGAAACTCGTATATTAAATAAATTCAATGCACACAGACTGAAGTAGTTTAAGTCTTTGGTTCTTTTAATTGTGATGATTTTGGCTCACATTTAACAAAAACCCACCAATTCACTATCTCAACAAATTAGAATACATCATAAGACCAATAAAAAAAAACATTTTTAGTGAATTGTTGGCCTTCTGGAAAGTATGTTCATTTACTGTATATGTACTCAATACTTGGTAGGGGCTCCTTTTGCTTTAATTACTGCCTCAATTCGGCGTGGCATGGAGGTGATCAGTTTGTGGCACTGCTGAGGTGGTATGGAAGCCCAGGTTTCTTTGACAGTGGCCTTCAGCTCATCTGCATTTTTTGGTCTCTTGTTTCTCGTTTTCCTCTTGACAATACCCCATAGATTCTCTATGGGGTTCAGGTCTGGTGAGTTTGCTGGCCAGTCAAGCACACCAACACCATGGTCATTTAACCAACTTTTGGTGCTTTTGGCAGTGTGGGCAGGTGCCAAATCCTGCTGGAAAATGAAATCAGCATCTTTAAAAAGCTGGTCAGCAGAAGGAAGCATGAAGTGCTCCAAAATGTCTTGGTAAACGGGTGCAGTGACTTTGGTTTTCAAAAAACACAATGGACCAACACCAGCAGATGACATTGCACCCCAAATCATCACAGACTGTGGAAACTTAACACTGGACTTCAAGCAACTTGGGCTATGAGCTTCTCCACCCTTCCTCCAGACTCTAGGACCTTGGTTTCCAAATGAAATACAAAACTTGCTCTCATCTGAAAAGAGGACTTTGGACCACTGGGCAACAGTCCAGTTCTTCTTCTTCTCCTCAGCCCAGGTAAGATGCCTCTGACGTTGTCTGTGGTTCAGGAGTGGCTTAACAAGAGGAATACGACAACTGTTGCCAAATTCCTTGACATGTCTGTGTGTGGTGGCTCTTGATGCCTTGACCCCAGCCTCAGTCCATTCCTTGTGAAGTTCACCCAAATTCTTGAATCGATTTTGCTTGACAGTCCTCATAAGGCTGCGGTTCTCTTGGTTGGTTGTGCATCTTTTTCTTCCACACTTTTTCCTTCCACTCAACTTTCTGTTAACATGCTTGGATACAACACTCTGTGAACAGCCAGCTTCTTTAGCAATGAATGTTTGTGGCTTACCCTCCTTGTGAAGGGTGTCAGTGATTGTCTTCTGGACAGCTGTCAGATCAGCAGTCTTCCCCATGATTGTGTAGCCTAGTGAACCAAACTGACAGACCATTTTGAAGGCTCAGGAAACCTTTGCAGGTGTTTTGAGTTGATTAGCTGATTGGCATGTCACCATATTCTAATTTTTTGAGATAGTGAATTGGTGGGTTTTTGTTAAATGTGAGCCAAAATCATCACAGTTAAAAGAACCAAAGACTTAAACTGCTTCAGTCTGTGTGCATTGAATTTATTTAATACACGAGTTTCACAATTTGAGTTGAATTACTGAAATAAATGAACCTTTCCACGACATTCTAATTTATTGAGATGCACCTGTATGTGTGTATATATATATATATATATATATATATATATATATATATATTATTTTTTATTTTTTATTTTTTTTAATTGACAAATAAATAGACATCTAAAACTGTTAATTGAATTAAACTGTTAACTGATTCCTTTTTTTATTTTGAGGTGGCACTTAAGGAGAATTTATACTGATAGATCACAGTGGCTAATAAATATTATGTGTGTGGAAGATTGGTCAGATCTTCATACAGCATTAACTCTATAGGAGACTATATTTGCGTGGTTATAGATTAACGTCACTATAACGAAATGCACTCATGTAGGCTAGATGTAGTTTATCTAGCCTATAAGTGTTTGTTTCTCACATTTATATGTTATGATTATGAATATTCTAGGTGCCATGGGATATTATACAGTGTGGTTCAAAAGTCTAAATCAACTTTTGAAAGTGGTTCTATTTTGCATTTTTCTAAATTTAAAAACAAAAGTGTCTTTCCCTTACAATTATATTATCAGCATAACCATTTGTAGTATTAGTATTTGGTATGTCCCTTTTGCTTTAATGACAGCTTGCACTTGAGCTGGCATGGACTTCCTACAAAGAAGTTAAAATGGTCAATGTCAATGATCTGCTCATTTGATGAGTGACCTAGAAATAGTGCAGAATCTTAAAAATGTCTTATTGATTATAGGTCATGAAGTTTTACAAATTCCAAAAACTTACTTTGTATTCCCAGATATAAAGTCAGTTTTGACATTTAACCCCACTGTATATAATACATGTTATATAAATGTGATATTGTGATAACAGTCCTGTATCGTTGGATAACAGCATTTAAAAGGTACTGATGTAGTACCATGGTAAAATGATCAGATGGTAATACCGTGATACTGAAAGATTACCAATTTTATACACTATGGAATTTACATGGTACTTCAAGTTACTTTAAACAATACCATGGTATTACCATGGCACATGTCCAGAATATGGTCAAAATGGTATGCTTTGTGAGTACTGAAATATTATCTCCTCAAATCTGAACAGCAGTAAAATGTTCAATCCAAGAGGAGGAGGACAACGAAGAGGAGATTTTCAGCGAAGAGGAGGAGGACAGCAAAGAGGAGGTGTCAATGCCCAGCCAAGACGAGGTATTCATTTTGTATCTTTCTTTTGCTTCTCTTTCCATTCTCTCTTTAAACATGTCAGTTTGCTTTCTGATTAATTAAACACCAAGATTTTGTTCAACAGATGGTTCTGGTCAACGACAAGCGAGTGGGTCTCCTAACCAAGGTAGAGGAAGAGGAGGTGGCCATGAAGACAGAGGAGAAAGGGGAAGTGAAGGAGGACATGGAAGGTGTAGAGGAGAGTGGAGAGCAGAAGACATGAGTACCCACCTAGCCAGTGGAAGTACAAATGGTCAAAAGGAGAGACACCAGTGGGAAAACGCTCAAAGCGCAAGAGGAGGTAGGCGGGGAAGAGGAGGAGGAGATAGAATGGGCAGAGGAGAGAGGAAAGGCATAGACAAGCATGGCCATCATCAATGGGGAACAACTAGCAATGTTCTTCGGGGACCTATGAGATCAGGAGGCCCAGTAAATGCATCTTCACACCAGCAATTTAAAGGGGGGCTTAATCATGGTCCCACCCATACACATTTTGTCCCAGTCCCTGTAAATTCAATATATTGCCCTGAAGACAGGAGTAACTCACAAGCCAGTGGAAGTACGACTGACCCAGGGGTAAGTCCCCAAAATGAAGAACCTCAAAGAGGAATAGGAGACATTCAGAGAGGAAGAGGTGGTCATGGGAGAGGAAGAGGGAGAAACGGAACCCCTGAGGTGCGCAAACTGGGGTATAAAACACTGGAAGGATTACTAGAAAAAGAAGCATCTGAGGTGGCCATCACCCTTTCAACTAGCTTTGGGCTCAAGATTCTGCTTGAGGAAAAGAATATGAGAAACGACCTGGTGCAACTGGTCTGCCAGGTCCTTTGCAAGGCTTTCCAGTCCAGAACTGACCGCAAAATAGTGCTTCATTTAGCCCACTTAGTCAAGGACTCTGTGTTTTTCCGCAACATTCTTCCGTATTATGTGACAGGAATGATGTCGGATTACATACCAGCTCGAAGGGATCAGTATCCCCAACATTTGAGCAACATCATCAGCCTTCTCTCTGATGTTCTCAACATGTTACCTTCAAGCTCTTTCCAATCTGTCACCATGTTGGTGGCTGTTCTAAAACCAACTGTCAACCAGTTGCGAGACTCTGGTCTGAATATTCCAAACACCATTGATGAGGACCTTGAGAGGATCCAAGGTTTGGTGAACCATCTCCAGGAGAAGTCAAGGGAGGGAAACTTGCGGTCAGATAAGTACTCCTTCGTTGCAGCTAATGAAGATGCCCCACCTGGTGAGGAAGACTTTAGGACAATGAGCATCTATCCAACCCCTGAGGAGTTCCACTTAGAACAGAAGCCTTTCCTGAGACCCAACGTTATGGCTCAGAGCTTTCCCAATGCTCGCATCTATCTTGATACACACTTCCGGCTTCTACGTGAAGATTTCGTTAGGCCACTGCGAGAAGGCATTAGGGAGATTCTGTACAATGAGGATATCGATGGTGTACCAATTAAGAAGAGGCGTTTTGATGATATCAGAGTCTACTTTGACACTCAATTGGTTGTGCCACTTTGCACACCAACCGGCATCGCCTACAAAGTGCAGTTTGATCCAAGACCGCTTCAGGTCAGACTTTATTGCTATGGTTCTTTGAAGTGTGAATAAAATTGTTTGGACTAATAACTACAAATGACTTCTTTGTTACTAACCTTTAACCATTATATATTTTGTTGCACAATAACTTATCTTCTCTCACAGTTTGTCCGGTGGGAAAATTCCAAACGTCTGATTTATGGATCACTTGTCTGTCTCTCCATGGACAACTTCAAAACGTTCCTGTTTGCTACTGTGGCCGACCGTGACCCTAAACTGTTGACGCAGGGACAGGTACATCTCTGTTTTTCATCTGACAGTAGGGTCCATCTGGCCAGAGTTCAGCCCTCACACTCTTTCCTGATGGTGGAGACTACAGCTTACTTTGAGGCCTACCGATATGTCCTTGAGGGTCTCCAGGAGCAAGATGAGAATGATCTTCCATTTCAAAGGTACGTTAATAAGAATTAGAACTAGATTTTTTCATTTTCTAAAAAAAATAATTAATTGCCGCTTGGCCACAAACTTGCCGCCACAAGGCTAGGGGTTGTTTTGGTGCATTGCTATGCAGTGGCTAGGTGGTTGTTTACTGGCCCAAGTCAAAAGAGCTCACAACCAAGTATCTGATATTTTGGTCCTTAGATATGGCTTGGGTTCCTCCTTCACTCTCATTGGGATTTTTTTTAATCCACCATATGAAAATCTTAAATCTGATCACTTAGGTAATAGCACATCTCTCCTCAACAAGTCACACGATTTTAGGTATCATTCATGTATGTAGCAAAATGGTAAAAAGGTACATGCCAAAGTTTAATGCTCAGGGTTTGGGGTTTTTCCAATGCGTACTGTAACACTAAGTATAATAATTAGTAATAATGATGCTTGTCTTTGCAAACTCTTCAGATGAGTGTAAGTTGTGAGACTACCAAATGAGAAGTAACTACAATTGCACAATGTTGATGAAACTGTACATTTGATTATTATATATTTTTTGAAGGTATATAAACATGTCTGTTATTTCAGGTACATAGTGGAGTGCAACACAGAGGTTTACGCCCCAGCTTACCTGCGTATGGAGGGGAGGAAGTATGATCTGTCCAACATCATGGCAGAAGGGCAGGACAAGATTATACCCTTCAACCCTCTTACCCCAGAGGCCTGGCCTGATGAGGAAACAATGGGTCTTGATGGAAGCCAGCTTCAAGCATTAAAACTGGCCTTAACCAATGAGCTGGCCATCATACAAGGGCCACCAGGCACAGGTGAGACATCAGGGTGGATGGCGGTATGACCAATCATTTATCACTTAGTAGTGATGTTATTTTACAATAACAGTATACATCAAAATATATTTAGCTGGAAATTCAACTAAAAAACTAGTAATGCCAATTTTTTGATAATTCATGGAATTAAATATTTTATAACTGAAATGCTCATCTCATTTGATTATTTTATTTTTATTGTAATTTTTAGACACAAACTAAAAGATATACGTAACAGGTTCAGGATGGGCAAGGAGGAGGTGGGAACCGGCAAAACAGTCAACGTAAACTTTAATGACATAAACTCAACTTAAGCACACACACACACACACACAGCGGTCATGTGTGTGTGTCTCTCTCTCTTGAACTGATGTCTCTGACTCCCATTTATCTCTCTCTCCTGCTGTTTACGAGACTCAGCCCCGGCCATGCACCCTCACAGCCCGGCCAATGCCCCCCTCCCATCACAATATATTATACTATACTATGCTATGCTATACTATACTATACATTACTATACCATACTATACTATACATTTTATTGGAACTTAGATGCAAACCAAATGTTCTGTACTATACAATACTTTACTGTACTATACTGTGCTATACTATACTATACTATTCTCTACTATATACTGTATTTATTAGTACTTAGACACAAACCAAACAATATACTATATTATACATTCACCGAGCTCTTTATTAGGAACACTATGTAATGCATTGCACTGCTGCCACGCGATTGGCTGATTAGATAATTGCATGAATAAGTAGATGTACAGGTGTTCCTAATAAAGTGTTCAGTGAGAATATATTTTATTGGAACTTAGATGCAAAACAAACAATGTACTGTACTGTACTATACTATATACTATACTATACATTTTATTAGAACTTGGACACAAACCAAACAAATTACTGTACTGTACTATGCTGTGCTGTGCTGTACAATAATACTATATTATACTATACTATACTATACTATACTATACTATACATTTGATTGGAACTTGGACTCAAACCAAAAGATGAACTATTCTATACTATACTATTCTTTATTATACTATACTATACTATATATTTTATTGAAACTTGGACACAAACAAAACAATATACTGTACTGTGCTCCATACTCTACTCTACTTTACTATACTATACTATACTTTACTACACATTTTATTGAAACTTGGACTCAAACCAAATAATCTTATGAACTGTACTATGCTGTGCAATACTATACTTAACTATACTACATATGTATACTATACTATACTATACTATAAATTTGATTAGAACTTGGCCTCAAACCAAACAATCTAATGTACATTACTTTGCTGTGCAGTACTATACTATACTAAACTATTCTATACTATATTATACTATACATTTTATTGAAACTTGGACACAAGCAATATGCTGTACTGTGCTCCATACTCTACTCTACTCTACTATACTATACTATAAATTTGATTAGAACTTAGATGCAAACCAAAAGATTTTCTATTCTATACTATACTATAACATAGTTATTATACTATACTATATTATACTATATATTTTATTGAAACTTGGACACAGACCAAACAATATACTGTATTATACTGTGCTCTATACTATACTATACTATACTATACTATAATATACTATACATTTGATTGGAACTTAGATGCAAACCAAAAGATTTACTATTCTGTACTATACTATAATATAGTTTATTATACTATACTATATTATACTTTATATTTTATTGAAACTTGGACACAGACCAAACAATATAATTGTACTATACTGTACTCTATACTATACTATACTATACATTTGATTGGAACTTAGATGCAAACCAAAAGATTTACTATTCTATACTATACTATAATATAGTTTATTATACTATACTATATTATACTTTATATTTTATTGAAACTTGGACACAGACCAAACAATATACTGTAATATACTGTGCTCTATACTATACTATACTATACTATACTATACTATACTATACTATACTATACTATACTATACATTTGATTGGAACTTAGATGCAAACCAAAAGATTTACTATTCTGTACTATACTATAATATAGTTTATTATACTATACTATATTATACTTTATATTTTATTGAAACTTGGACACAGACCAAACAATATAATTGTACTATACTGTACTCTATACTATACTATACTATACATTTGATTGGAACTTAGATGCAAACCAAAAGATTTACTATTCTATACTATACTATAATATAGTTTATTATACTATACTATATTATACTTTATATTTTATTGAAACTTGGACACAGACCAAACAATATACTGTAATATACTGTGCTCTATACTATACTATACTATACATTTGATTGGAACTTGGACTCAAACCAAACAATCTAATGTACTTTACTATGCTGTGCTGTGCAATACTATACTAAACTATACTATACTACGTATGCTATACTATATTATACTATACATTTTATTGAAACTTGGACACAAACTAAACAATATACTGTACTCTACACTCTACTATACTATACTATATATTTTATTGGAACTTGAACACAAACCAAAAATTCTACTGTATTGTACTATGCTGTGGAATACTATACTATACTATACTATTCTATACTATACTATAACAAATAAAAACAAAACACTAATACATTACAAGTATGATGCGCACCTCCGCACATGCCGCTCATCGATTTAATTCTATATGAATACGGCAAGTTGCGTTGATGCTTGGCAATTGTACAAAACCTGCAGTTACACCATGTCTTCACAAGTCTGGTAAAGGTTTCATTGTGCAAGAATATTCTTACTCTTATTGGAAAAAAAATATCTTCAAAAGTATTGATTTGTTGATCCTGTATGTTTTCTACTTTGAAGGAAAAACATATGTGGGACTGAAGATCGCTCAGGCTCTGTTAGACAACCATCAGGCCTGGGCGTTTGGTTCTCCAATGCTGGTGGTCTGCTATACCAATCATGCTCTTGACCAGTTCCTGGAAGGTAGCCTAATCTATCACATCTATATTTATAGAGTACAAAGTTGAAGAGTTTGTTGCTAAATATTCACTTGCTTTGTGGGGACAATCGTGGGATTCCCATAGGAAGGAAAAAACACAAATGAGATCTCTTTAATCTCAATTGTTTCTCCAAGACAACAATCATATTAAACAGAGAGCAAATAGAGACTTTTGCTGAAGACTCAAATGTGTCTCTAATAGTTTCAGAAAAAAATATTTACATATACTGGCGGCCAAAAGTTTGGAATAAAGTACAGATTTTGCTGTTTCGGAAGGAAATTGGTACTTTAATTCACCAAAGTGGCATTCAACTGATCACAAAGTATAGTCAGGACATTACTGATGTAAACAACAACACCATCACTATTTGAAAAAGTAATTTTTGATCAAATCTAGACAGCAGCCATCACTCCAACACCTTATCCTTGAGTAATCATGCTAAATTGATCATTTGGAACTAGAAAATCACTTGCCATTATATCAAACACAGCTGAAAACTATGTGGTTCTTTAAATGAAGCTTAACGTTGTCTTTGAGTTTGTTTTTGAGTTGCCACAGTATGCAATAGACTGGCATGTTTTAAGGTCAATATTAGGTCAAAAATGGCAAAAAAGAAACAGCTTTCTCTAGAAACTCATCAGTCAATCATTGTTTTGAGGAATGAAGGCTATACAATGCTTGAAATTGCCCAAAAACTGAAGATTTCATACAAAGTTGTACACTACAGTCTTCAAAGACAAAGGACAACTGGCTCTAACAAGGACAGAAAGAGATGTGGAAGGCCAGATGTACAACTAAACAAGAGGATAAGTACATCAGAGTCTCTAGTTTGAGAAATAGACGCCTCACATGTCCTCAGCTGACAGCTTCATTGAATTCTACCCGCTCAACACCAGTTTCATGTACAACAGTAAAGAGAAGACTCAGGGGTGCAGGACTTATGGGAAGAATTGCAAAGAAAAAGCCACTTTTGAAACAGAAAATCAAAAAGAAAAGGTTAGAGTGGGCAAAGAAACACAGACATTGGACAACAGATAATTGGAAAAGAGTGTTATGGATCTTAACCCCATTGAGCTTTTGTGGGATCAGCCAGACTGTAAGGTGCGTGAGAAGTGCCCGACAAGACAGACACATCTATGGCAAGTGCTACAGGAAGTGTGGGGTGAAATGTCACCTGAGTATCTGGACAAACTGACAGCTAGAATAACAAGGATCTGCAAAGCTGTCATTGCTGCACGTGGAGGATTTTTTGATGAGAACTCTTTAAAGTAATTTAAGTAATTTTTTTTTTCAAATTGTAATAGTAATTTTTTCACATTATGAATGTCCTGACTATATGTCGTGATCAGTTGAATGCCACTTTGGTGAATTAAAGTACTAATTTATTTCCATAAGAGCAAAATCTGTACATTATTCCAAACTTTTGGCCGCCAGTGTAAATGTGCTCAGATTTTCCAATATACCAAAGTATGCCATCAAAAGTCTCTACATGATTTTTTATATAATTATAATTTATATTATTTTTATTGTAATTAAACTAATATATTTATACTGTAATTTTATAGCTTTATACTCTTAATGCATGTCAATAATTGTCTCATTTGTGTCTATTTGTATTTCTCCCACTACATTTTAGGAGAAACATCTGAGACAAAGTTAATATGTAAAATTAAACATAGATCAACCTCTGAGCAAAGAAATGTTCATCTTGGTTAAACTGGTTTACAATTTCATCGCATTTACTTATTAATTCCAAACTAACATATGGAGTGAAGTAGTATTATATCTGAAGAGATGTATGATCTACATACTGTATAGGAAATAAGCAGGGATATCATGACTTTTGTTTCAGGTATCAGTGGGTTTTTAAAGGACGGCATTGTAAGGGTTGGAGGTCGAAGTAACAGTGAGATTCTCAAGCGTTTCTCCCTGAGGGAGCTGACTAGAGCAGCAAACTTCCGCAAAAATCTGCCGCAGCACCTCAGGAGAGCCCATCATGAAGTGAGCTCGACTCCTCTTTCAAGACATTTCTGTATTTTCTGTAGATGTTTTATTGTTTTGTTTTTTAACTACTTTTATGGCCATCAATAGATTAAAATAATCATTGAGATTAATTAAATGTTTATGTGATTTATCTAATATTTTGAATATTATTTAGAATTTTTTTAAAAAGATAGACATTTCCTTTCAAACTGTAGTGCATTCACAGAAAACAATTAAAACAAAAAGAAATGTAACAAAGATTTGTTGTTTACAAGGCAAAATACAAAGATTGTGCATATCTGATATTATTATTATTATTTTATTTTTTTTTTTTGCATATCTAATATCATCTTCTATGCAGATTTGTGTGGGTATTTTAGTTTTTTTGTGAAAGGTTTGTATGTAATATATATTAATTTTATTTCAATATGTTAATGAGCTTCTGCTCTATGTCCACAGATCTATACGCAGATGAAGGATGCAGAAGAGCACTTAAAGAGACAGTCTGCGCAGTTGGAATGCAGCTTACGTGGTGTCTTAAAAGAAGACTTCCTGGAGAACTACATCAGTTATCGACATTGGGACAGCCTGTGTCAACAACCAGTCAGTCTATAACATTTACATACCAAACTATGAATGTGGTGATTTGGTATATGTAATTGTGTATTTACTAGGGCTGTCAATAGATTCAAATCACAATTAATGTAATGATTGTTTTGGAGTTGACACAATCAATGTCAAATTTTGAATTTGCTGCACATACAGGATATTTCTTTCAAAAATGTAGTGTGTTCTATTCCTCTTGTATGGGAAGAAAAAACTAAATAACAGGTGTGTGTAACAGATTTTTGCTTTCTCTTTCACGTTAGTAGGCACATCAGTAGTGGTGTGAGATTTCATACTAGCTTTGGTGATGATGTCTTTAGTATTTATATATTTCTGGGTACTCTCACTTATTCATATACATATGGTGTTAGTCTTATTTTGTGTATCTGTGCTTGTGTGTTAGGTTTGGGATGGATTTGAGAGTGTTGGACAGAAGTCTTCAATGATCGCCGAGTGGCTTTGCATTGGATCCTCTGTTTTTCAACAGGGACCTCAACAAACAGCAGATGGCGGGGCAGGTGAGAATCGTATAATAAATGGAATAAATGACCGACTTCTTTGACTTGCTTAGGCTAATTTCATAGCTAACATTTTATGTGACCTAAATACACACAGTTAAATAATATTTTCACACTTTTTGCATAATTTGGAAAAATTACATCTTGATTGGAAATTACACCCAATAAAAAGTGATTTTTCTTTGTTTTGTCTCATATTTGATCTCAAGCATGCTCTTCACTGACACTTTTGTCCACTTGGTTAACAAGTACACTAACTTTTTTATTTTTTATTTATTGGGGCAAAATTATCTGGTGTGGTGGAAATTATGCCACAACTGTGGGACAGTCATTGTTTTTAACCCTTTAAGCTCGGATGGGCCTGCCAGCGGGCCCGCAACAAAAAAGAATCTTCCAAATATTAACAACTACAGTGTTTGACCAACACAAAATAGATATCGTTTGGAAGCTTAGAAGGTCTACTTTCCAATGCATTCAGGCATTATGTACTTTGAAATTTGCAGACAAATCACAAGTGTTCCGTTTTGATAATTTATTTAAAAAAATGCACTGTACGTATTATTGCAATCAGTAAAAACATCAAACTCATCAAGTAGCTAGGTGTAATATGTTGTTGGAAAGCTCTCAAAGAGTAGAATACAACCAGCCTATTTGTTTTACTCACAGACAAATATAGCGAGTAAAAGCTACTGAAAGTATACGTCTTTGACAATTATGTTGGTGTTGCTTGTATGCTGCGTTTTCACTTATAACTTCACGAAATATAAATGGAATATAAACTGTCACATATCATTACTTAGAGGTGCTAATTATCTTTTAAACGAGTCCACACACAAGGTAATCGGATGCATTGATCATTAGATAATCCACATGAAGCACAATGTTACATATGGCCACCAGGAGATGGCGCCAAATACATGACACAGACTCAATGATGACTCAAATAGCACAGAATGAAACTCATTCTGTGAAATCTCATTACTAAAATCATGTCTGCATGCTATGCAAACCTTTAGTTTTTGTTGTGTAAGCATGTGTAATTAGTTCTTATGTACAATTATTATGTTTTATTGGTTTGGAGAGGCTTTTGGACACATGGAGACGTTTTTGGACACTATGATAAATAATATTTGTAATGCTATAACTTTTGATTGCTTTGTTGTATCAACACAAAATATTCCTCAGATACAGTTGACATGATTGGAAACAAAACAAAAACAGTTTTTCGGAGCCACCGAAGCCTTTAATTTTGGGTATGCCACTGAAACAAGAAATCTTTAAATACACCTTCAGAGCTTAAAGGGTTGAACTGATAAAAATAATTTTCATAATTTTTATTGAAATGGTTTGTTTATTTCACTCTTTGTTTAGATGATCAGATTTTTAAAATGGATTTTCATAGTTTAATTTTGAAAAGTCTGGGTCTGTGTGCAAAAATAAATTATGAAGACCCGCTGAAAAGATTCAAATTCAGTTTTAATGAGACCTTCATATAACTAAAAGAAAAAAGAAATGAAATATGTTCGTTTGACTAACAATCTACAACTGGGACATGAAATGTTCCCGAAGTTGACGAAACACCCAAATATTACCTAAAATATTAAAATAGACAATACTGAAAATAAGTAGGGTAAAGTAAATAAAGAAGTACATGAAATGAAGAGGAAAAGACGAAGTAAAAAATAAATATACTGTACGTAATAATCCATCCTTCTCCCTCTTATCTCAGAGGCTGCAGATGATGAAGAGGCAGCAACAGAGGAGGAAGAGCTGTTATATATTGACGAACAGGCGGATCTGATCCAGGCCGATCGGATCTTGGTGGATGCGGAGCACTGGGATGGAAACATTCAGAAAGAGCAGATGAAACAGGAGAGAGACATCACAGCACTGGCTGATATGATGCTGTCTATGAACATCGATGATGAGACACAACAACCCCAGGGTCAAATACAAGGACAAACACAGGGTCAGACTGATGACCAGGGCTGGCAGGTAACAACAAAAATAACTCTTTTTATTTCCAAAATGAAAACCGAAATTTTCTTGTTGATTAGAAAGTTACTGGATGTTATGCGTCAACTACCCAAAAACGTAACTCTATGTTAAACTATTTTATTTAAGTGTATTAAGACAATAAATAGTGGCATTGTGCTGTTTGTGTTTTTGTAAGCATGTGTGTTACTGTGGTCATTTCAATGCTACTCCTCTGTTGTGTATTGTCAGATGCAAGGCCACCAGAAGAAAAGAATTAAGCAAATGGTTCGTAAAGAGTTGAGGAAGACTTCAGTCATGAGTGATGAAGAGGAAAGTCATGTCAGTGATGTGTGGAACATTAATCCGAAAGACAGATGGAGACTGTATCGGTAATATACTCCCAAAACACACACACACTCTCTCTCTCACACACACACACACACACACACACACACACACACACACACGTCCTCAGTTTCACTATAGAGCGCACAAACACGTTCCACCAGATGGCAGCATTTAACAACACATTTATTCAAGCAGCACAAGTGAACTGTACATCACCTGAGATTAAAGGTGATCTCTGATGTTACATACAGTATAAACCATCTTGATTTGATTAACGCTATAAATTAAAGTTGTCATGATTATTAAATAATCATCTAATTGTTACTATTTGATCTAATCATGATTATTTGAAATAGCCAGATAATTAGGTCTTCTTTAATGATAAATAAAGGCTTGTAGGTTTTGATAGGACCGCCATAAAAAAACACATGAAAGTAAAGAATTTAGGACAAAAATATATATTGTCATATATAATTAACAAGTATCATCATCATCATTATCATCATCAATATTATGTATAATATAATATCCAAGAGTTCCCAAAAACAAAACAAACAAACAAAAAACTGTTTGAATGAAAAGTGTACTAGGACTTAAATAGACCACAAACAAACAAACAAACAAAAATTATTATTTTAAAAATGTGTAAATATTTTACTATAAAATATTTTTATTCATGTCTTTCTCCCCCTGTGCAGTATTGTTCAGAAAACCTTGATGGAAAACACTATCATATTCTACCAAAAAAATACAAAAATAAAATAATAAAAAAATAAAGTTGCAAAGTTTTTCCAGTTTATTTTGTGTAATGTCTGTGTATATACATATATATTAATCACTATGAAAATAAAGGAATATTTTTCCATAAAAAAAAAAGTTTTGAGCTATTTTAACATGACACTGCTTTAATGAAAATTATTATTGTTTTAAAGTAAAAAGAGGTTTATATGTTTAATTTTTGGAATGCATTCTAGTAAACAATAGGGATGGGACAACATGGTTGTCTTGAGATTTGGTTCTATGTATGATATGAGCTTCACGATTCGATATAATAACACTTAAATGACAAAATATTAAAGTTTTTTTTTTTTTCTGAATTTCTTTTTTTGAGCAAAATGCACATTATAATTTTTCATCAAAATTAAGTTATTTAATCCACAATATAAATGTTCAAAGTTTAAATAATAAGAGTTTCTCTATAAGAAACGATCACAAACAAATAATCTTTCAAAAATAGTGGGGTACATTCAGGCTGATCAGGTGCAGAACTGAACAAAACCTGTCCTGAAAAAAGTGTGAAAGTGAATATTTATTTTTTTATAATTTGTTTGTCATCATTATTAAAATTAAAATTTAACTTTGTAAAAATAAAAAAATTCTACATTATATTAATTCATGGAATTGTATATATAATAATGATATGAGCTATCTCTGTTTGAAATAATGTGTACAATTTACAAGTAAAAACATTGAGTTTACATTCATTTGTATTAGAAACGCTAAAAAGGTTACTGTCACTTTAAGAGTTCAACGAGCATTTCACAGTGTTCCAGTTCAGCGAACAACAACAAAAATCTCTTAGCTTCTTTAGCGCATCCATGCTGCGTGAGATTAAAATTAATATTTCTTTATACTTTTTTAGAAAGCATGAATTCAATGAATTTCATTATTCAATGAAAGTGGAGTCGCCTCTTCTTTGATGGACACACATTACACGGAGGAAACGATACGCTTTAATCTCAAGCACTTTTCATCAAAACAAGGCGATTTTCCAGGCATTCCAGTACTTACATTTCTAAAAGCTAAATACAAGCACTTTAAGGATATTGCGTGAACCCTGTAAACAGTGTAGAATAAAGCGCAGTAGTGGTAAAATCAAGCGATAGAGAGATTTATGATGTTTGACTGGCTATTTCATTTATGATCACATGGACAGAAAATAATGTTGCACATTTCGAAATACCGAGTTATGCCACGATATAGTTAGTAATTTTTTTGGTTTTCGCAAAATATCGAAATTCGATATATCATCCCATCCCTAGTAAACATATGAATTAGCAGTACCTGCATTTAATCGGTTCAATCATGAATATCAGTCAGCACTCTGGAACACAAATCTAATTTCATAGGAATTTCAAATCTTATATTTCATAGAATTACAGTTTTTTTTTTCTGCCCTATTTACCTGTAGTGTCACCCAGTAGATGAAAATACATGTACCGAGTCCCGACATCAATGTCTTTCTTGTAAAATAAAATAATTTTTTTAAATATTTTTTTTTTAGATGTTTATTAACAAGAAAAAAAATTAAAATCACCTTATGCTCATCAATCCATAAAATGTGCTGAATTGTGATGTCAGACTTTTTTTTTTTTTAAAGAAAGACCAAGGAGAGGATGTTGTTGTGGCCTAATCCCAAAAGCCCAGGATGTCCAGTTTAAGATACCCTAAGATTTTCAATTGTGGCATGTATGGTCTCAGAAAAATATAAAAACAAAAATGTCCTCTAGAGAGGCCAAAAAATTAATTGCTTGGATTCTCAATGTGAACAAATTACTTTTTAAGGTGTATGTGAATCAAGTATACAATCTTAAGTATTTGTATGACAATCTACTATAAACTTTCATTGTTTCTCTTCTCCTTCAGTCTCTGGGTGTTGCGGTATCGCACTGATCTCCGTACAAAGGCTCTGCACTCTGAACAGGTCTTCCAGGATGCAGCTGAGCGACTTAATGAAATTCGCTGTCGTGAGGACCTGTGTGTGCTGCGAAAAGCTCGTGTCGTTGGTATGACGACCACAGGAGCGGCGAAATACAGGCAAGCTCTGCAAGAGCTGCAGCCCAGACTGGTGATAGTGGAGGAGGCAGCGGAGGTGCTGGAGGCCCACACCATCACCACACTCAGTCGAGCCTGTCAACACCTCATCCTGATCGGAGATCACCAACAGGTACACAGTATGAGGACTGGGGCTGTCAAGGTCCAAAATGACAAAAACATTTGTTTCAAGAAGACTTGAATATAGTGCAAGAGTAGTATGGAATACTTCCATTATACTTTTATTATGCTATGGTTCAAAACCCGGAAATGTGAAAAGGGTTCAGTGAATAAATAGGCCTACACAATTATTCACAATGTATTTGTGACTAATGGTGTATTTACGTTTATACATTTTAACCTTCACAGCTGAGGCCTAGCGCAACAGTGTATGATCTGGCCAAGAATTTCAATCTTGAGGTCTCCATGTTCGAGAGGCTTGTCAAAGTGAACTTCCCATTTGTCCGACTCAACTACCAGGTTAGTTTATGCACCATTACATTAGCCATTGAACTATATAATAACTCCATCTGCCTTATTACAAAGGTAATCTTTCTCTTCTTATTTCTGGTGTATACTTCTAGCATCGCATGAGGCCAAGCATTGCTCGACTCTTGACTCCTCATATCTATTCAGAGCTTGAAAACCACCCCTCTGTGCTGAAGTATGACAATGTTAAGGTAATTAATGGTTTAAATGATATAATTACACAGCCTTTAAGGGATAGTTCACTTAAAAAGTGAAATTCGGTTTCATTTACTCTCCCTCATGTCATTTGAAACCTGTATGACTTTATTTCTTCTGTGGAACACAAAAGGAAATGTAACGCAGAATGAAACACTCTGTCATCATTCACTTCATTACATATTTTCTTTCCATACAATAGCCGTGTTTCCATGGTTGGGCCAAATAAGGGCATGCTAGTCCGTGCCAGGGACAGTTACGCTCCTACTGTCACTTTCGGGACTTCATCGTGCCTCCTCGGGGCTTCCTCTGGGCCATCGTCCAAGTGCCTTTGGCCCTCCTATTACCCTTGGGCCAAAGAAGGCCACCTGGGGATTGAGGCGGGGTCAAAGGTGGAGTTTAGCTGATTCAGGTCTCACTTTCAACAAAGCAAAGACCAAAGTATGCAAACAAACGGCAGCTTTAGTCTCCACCATATTCATTTAGAGGGCTAGCGAGTCTCCAGAATCCTATACCTCAGCTTGAGCTTCCCTCTTGCTTGTGAAATATGCGGGGTGTGTGCCGTTGCTACCAGGGCGGCATATTAAAGGCGGGTTTTAGGGCAACACTGTGGGGCTATTGGCCTGATGGTGGGAATTCAGATTGATTTTGGTCACTTGGCTCGAGGTCCGAGACTATTGGCCCTGGCTGACCAGCTGATTCCCATGTTCGCACTGGCCTAATAGTGGAAATGTGGCTACTGAAAGTTAAAGGTGAGTCAAGCTGTCAGTGCCTAACATTTTGCCTAACATCTCCTTTTGTGTTCCATGGAAGAAAGAAAATCAAATGAGTATGGAACAACTTTTATTTTGAATTTTTGGGTATACTATCCCTTTAATTAATGGTGCCACTTTTATTATAAAATAACATCATACCTGGCAGATAATTTGTTTACTTGCATCTCCTTCAATTTTAAATTCTGTGCAACATTTGGTCGACAGGGGCTTTTGACTAATCTCTTTTTTGTGGATCATCCTCACCTTGAAGAGGAGATTAAGGATGGGCGAAGCCACCAGAACCTTCATGAGGCTAATTTTGTTGTCGCGCTTTGCCGATACCTGCTGTGTCAAGACTACAAGCCTTCCCAGATCACCATTCTCACCACTTACACAGGACAGCTTCACTGTCTGCGAAAGCTCATGCCCTCTACTCAGTTTTCTGGCGTCAAAGTCCATGTAGTTGACAAATATCAAGGGGAAGAGAATGACATTGTCATATTGTCTCTAGTGCGCAGCAACCGTGAGGGTAGGGTCGGTTTCCTGAACATCTCAAACCGTGTTTGTGTTGCACTCTCTCGTGCTAAAATGGGTCTCTATTGCATTGGAAATATGGCCATGCTCAGCAAAGTAACGCTGTGGAGCAACATCCTTCATTGTCTGAGAGAAAATGGTCAAGTGGGTCATGCATTAACGCTGAGCTGTCAAAACCATCCTGAAAAGCAAAGCCTTGTGTCCACTGCCGATGATTTCAAGTGCGCTCCTGAGGGCGGTTGCGAACAGCCCTGTGAATATCGCCTGGAATGTGGCCATGTGTGTGCCCGTATGTGCCACCCTTATGATGCTGACCACAAGGAGTACAATTGCATCAAGAACTGCCCCAAGGTGCTGTGTGAACTTGGGCACAAATGTCCACGTCGGTGTTACCAGAAGTGTGATCCATGCCAGGTACTCATAGTAAAGATAATACCATCATGTCAGCACAAGCAGAAGGTACCATGCCACCAAGACCCAGCTGACTTTGTGTGCCAGGAGCGCTGCCAAAAGACCCTCACATGCGGACACCCCTGCAAGTCAACTTGTGGAGAATCTTGCACTGCTCGTTGCATGGTGAAAGTTTCCATGGAGCTGAAATGTGGTCATATGCAAGAAGAACCATGCTACATTTCCCAGGATTCCAAGAAGGAGCCAAATTGCTGGACAATGTGTGGCACTACCCTGAAATGTGGCCATCCCTGCCCTGGGACTTGTCACGGATGCTATCAGGGTCGTCTTCACAAAGGTTGCATTTATGAATGCAAGCGAACCCTTGTGTGTTCTCATTTGTGCCAGGAGCCCTGTGTAAGAGACTGTCCTCCATGTTCCCTACCCTGCGAGAACCGTTGCATCCACAGTGTCTGCAAGAAGAATTGCGGTCAGCCTTGCGCCCCTTGTGCTGAACCCTGTGCATGGCAGTGTGCACATCAACGCTGTACCAAGCTGTGTCACGAGCCATGTGACAGACCGCCTTGTTCTGTTCCCTGTTCCAAAACCTTACCTTGTGGACACCCCTGCATAGGTTTATGTGGAGACCCTTGTCCGGACAAGTGTCGCGTTTGCCATCCGGATGATGTAATGGAGATCTTCTTCGGCAATGAAGATGAACCAGATGCTCGCTTCATCCAGTTAGAGGACTGTAAGCACCTGTTTGAGTCCACAGGAATGGACACTTACATGGTCATGGATGAAGTTCAAGGGGCGGAATTGGATCAAAGGGCCATCCGACTTAAGGATTGTCCCAGGTGTCGCACTCCCATCCGTAGAAACCTGCGGTATGGTGCTCACATCAACCGCAGCCTGGCAGCAATTGAGATGGTAAAGGAGAAGATCGATGGTGTGCCTGCTGTTAACAGGCATCAACATGAAACCCTTGTTTTGCAACTGGATGGGAAGACAAACTTGAGGAAATATCTTCACGAAGAGTTTGCCTCACTCAAAGAGACACTTGACACAAATACCCTATCCTGCCAACAACTTTGGCATCTTGAGAACCTGATGAGCTTCCTTGAGAGTTTTGGTAAGCTGAAAAAAATGGAGAAAGAAAACATTACAGATACAGACAATATTCTAGTGTTCTCTCGCAAGGTTGGAGAAGGCTTGAACTTCCTGTTAGATCCGACTCAGAGGTTTTCAGAGCAGCAGGTAGCAGATCTTGAACGTGAATTGAAGAGACTCTTTTACCTGGCTGATCTCAATGCTCGCTGTAAAACGGTTTTGTCGAAATTTCATGATGTTGTACTTCATGCAGAGGTTCAACAACTACGGGAGATCCTGCAGGACACTTTGCCTTTCACTGCAGGACTAGAAGTCACCGTGAAGAAGATGTTTACGAAGCTTGACACCAAACTTCCCTGTATTGGTCTGGGCATCACAGATGAGGAGAGGGTAATGATACTCAAAGCCATCGATTTGAACAAGGGTCACTGGTACAAATGTCAAAATGGACATGTGTATGCAATAGGTGAATGTGGAGGTGCTATGGAGGAAAGCAAATGTCCTGAGTGCCACACTGCCATTGGAGGAGCCAATCACTCTCTTGTTCATGGAAATGCCGTGGCAACTGAGATGGATGGAGCACAACATCCTGCCTGGTCAGATGCTGCCAACTTGGCCAACTTTGACCTCGCTGACTTGTAAATGCTTTTCAAAGACCAGTTACGGGTTTCTCTTATTTACAAATACGATCTCAGTCGGTTTTAGGTTTTATTTAAGTTTAGCAGCAAAAACCATGAACTGCTGTATTAAATCAGTTACACATTTCTGATAAGCATGATGTTAATGAAATTTAAGAAAGAAGCTCCAAAATTAACTTTTTGCCACAATTACCAATGTAGAATTAATTGAGAACATTTGCAAGTCATGAAACTGTATGTTGCTTTATTTTCTTAAAATATATATTCTTTGTCTCCTGTGACAATGGAATTATTACATTTTTTCCACTTCTATGTATATTTGGTGCAAACTTTGCAGGTCACGCGCAGCATCCTACAGTGGCCCCAACAGGACACTTTAGTCACACCAAAAATGTCTGAATATCATTGCATTACAGGGGCGGAAATTGTAGGGGGGCAATGCCCTCCATAGCCCCCCCCCCATGATGAGTGTCATCTTTCAAATGCTAGAACTTTTCTCAAAACTAACTTCACTTTTCTTTGCCATTTCTGCATTAAATAACTGGTCTCAAGGTCATTTTTAGTGGATGTATGAAGTCAATTCCCAGTTCTACATCCAAAAAGTGTCCAACTACTTGAACACTTTATCTATTGTTTTATATTTTAAAGCCTTACAAACTTCTTTTTATGATATACTTTGCTTGAAAAGTATATCATGTCATTTTTTTTTACCGTGGAATAACTTGCCTCTATTAACTGTTTTGTTACATTTGATACTTGGTGAGTCTTCATTTTTAGCCTTGGTTTGAAATATAATTTTAACATTTCTGTTCATCAGTTTTTAAATACTTTAAAGCTGCTGTTATAAAAATGTTGACACTGTGACAAAGCATTGGAAAGATATGGTTTTTGAAATGGCAACCATATTTCAGAAAACATGAGTTGTGCATGGCTGGGTCAAAGAGGGATTATCCTTATGCTTAATAAATTCCTAATTTGCTTAATAAAGTAATGTTTACTGAACGTTTGTGTCCATAATATTTTCATTATATAGATTTATTTATATATTGTGGTAAATTTCTAATTGAATATTTGTGTTTATATTGTGCTAATAGCTAGCGGTGTACAGTATATGCAGCATCATACCAAAAGTTTGTTTTCAGTTACCGATGCCGCTGTAGAAATGCATTTTTAGCAGTAAGCCATGATATTTTGCCATTTAATTATCGAGATAAAACAAATAATATTCGGCTGGTCAAATAATCTCAGCTTGGTGGTCCTAACGAATGTGCGTCCAGCAACATATATGTAGAACAAGACAGTTTTTTCCTTCAAAGACTAATGTGTCTAGAGTCTCATCTTATCAATAAAACAGATTTTTCAAAAAATATATTCTACTTTTACCTACTATTTCTTTGTATATAAGTTTACCAATTAGAGTGCACTTCCCCAAACATTTCTATGTGTATCTTTCCTTAAATCCTATAGGGAGCAGAAGTGAACTGTACAGCAACCACTTTGTGTAGGGATAAACTGTGATGATGTCAATATACTGTATATAAATGTGCATCTGGGCTCTCCATAACGCTAACTGTAGTTTCTCTCAAGCTATGACCCACATAAATAAACACATTGGTCATGGTCAACTTACTTGGTCGTAAAGTGGCATGGAAGGGCAAATTCAGCAGGTTTATCATAGAAAACACTTTGCAGATATCTGGCTAATAATAAAACATTACCTGTACTCTCAGACTAAATTGGTAGCAGTCAAGCGTGAGTCCAGACGCTAGATCTACTCAGCCAATCTGTGAGCTGCAGGAATGGCTTCCATTTAGACAGTTTTCTAGCAGCTTACATCAGTTCATTATGTGATAAATGTTGCCTTGTCATAATGACGTTAACTCAAATGCCAAGTCAGCACTTACTCCAACAGGAAATAAGGGTGGGGTAGAGAGGGGAAAAACAGCACCAACAATAACAAAAACTGTCAGGATGGGAGGAAAAAGCAAGCAGAACTTGAAGCATATTTCTCAGGGTCAGAATTTATGGCCAGCGGTTCAAGAAAAGAGGCTAAAGCAAGCATATAAAACAAAAACGACTCAAAATTTGTCCGCGCAACCCTGATTCAAGGGCAAATCGTGAGAGGACAGAGTGACGTGTGATTCTGGAGGAGGTATTGAGCATGTATGGGTGATTGTTCGTAACAATGAATCACTGTCATTGTGTTTAATGGAGAGGATTGTTGAAGTGTCACACAGATTGGACTGTGGAGTTCAGAGATGAAATTCACCACACAGTAATTCACGAGTGCTGATGTGATTAGAGTTCAAGTACCTCAGAATGCAAATGGACATGAAGGGAGAAAAAAAACGTATTTATGACAACTTAAATGAAAACAATGATGAAAAAATAGATAAATCCCCTTATAGCACACGTGAATTACCCAAACGTCTATTTGATGTGTGTGTTCTGGAACATATTTTTTTAGGTTGTTTGCTCCTCTGCAATACGTCTATAAGACGTTTCCTCTCTGAGTCAAAAGACATTCAGTAGATTTCTTTGAGACGTTTATGTTTGTAAATCTGATCTTTTTAAGATGTTTCTGACCGTCAAATATGATTCTAACTGCACCCAGATAGTGCATGTACATCTCCGAGATGTCGGTTTAAGAGCGTTTCATCTGGAAAACATCGCAATCTAATTAACATCTGCTAAACATCTTAAAAAGATCGAAATTAGCCAACGTTCTAAATCATATGTCTCAAAGAATGTCTTATTGATCTTATAGATGTATTGCAGATGAGAAAACAACACTAAAAATACATCTTCCAGATGTAAACACGCATCAAATAGAAGTCTGGTTGATATTTGTGAGCTATCAGGGCAGTGATATTGCATTCATTATAAAAAATTAAATAAAAAAAAGAACCATGGTATTTTTATTATTATTAAAAAAAAATTTGGGCTTTGGTACTATAGTAATACTATGTGTCTTAGGATATGTTTCATGGTAATACCATCTTTTTTTATGCCTTGGAGCGCCATCGCTTACAAAAATCACCCCAACAAAAAATACTCACAGTACAAATATACAATAGTAGTACTATAGTATTTTTGGTTCTGTAAGTGATGAAAATACCATGATATAAAACAGGGTTTTTCAACCAGGGATTTGTAAAATGTCACTGAGGAATAAAAAATAAATAAATTATATATATATATAATGCCACTGAGGAATAAAATAAAATAAAAAATATGAATAAATTATATATATATATTATGGCTTAACATTTTTAATAGAATTAATTACATGGTATGCTGATTAATTAATCATAATTAATCACATACATAAATATTTGCTGAGAAAGCCCCTAAAATAACAATAATGAAATATATATAATGATTAAATAATTATAAATATATTAAAATAATTATAAACAATATATATATATATATATATATATATATATATATATATATATATATATATATATATATATATATATACACTGTATATTATAAAAATAATAATACAGATAATTAAGATGCATTGCATTACATTATTTTGGCACACAGTTAGGCTAAATCATTAAAAAAGACAATACAAAAAGTGTCTTTAGAATGCAATATATTGTTTATTTCCATATTATTGAACACAAGCCAATCATTGGCCTACAGTTCACTGCAATCCGTTTTGTAACTGAATTTGTAAATCAGTCCGAGATTTATTAGAAGGGCTTGTTTAAGGAAGTTATTTTTATATAATTAATCACACCAAATTAATGCATTAAATTGACAGCCCTAATATATATACATATACTGTATATACAAAATATAGTTAGTAAATTAATTATTGAATATGTTTATTGGAAGGTTAAAACATTATTTATAATTCCAGGGGGTATAATATTGGTCAAAAAAGGTTGGGAACCTGTTGAATATGAAAATGGCAATCTTTTAGTACCATGGTATTACCACACCTATGTATGATAATGTGCTACAACACTTTTTTTTGTAAAGATTCTCTCAATCTTGTTTTTTTGTTTCAAGCACAAATCCAACAGAATGTAGAGAGGTTTATGCTAAAAAACGTTGGCTAGTTGTCTGAAAACAATTCGTTCACAATTTTGCTTCCAAAAGTATCTTGTTTTCAGGATGTTTAGATATTTTAATGGTAAACAAGACCAAATACTGGTTAAGAAAATTATATATATATTTTTTTCCAGTGTGGCTGTTTTCTCAGTTACATTTATCAAGCTTGCTTGGAATGAACTGATTAAAATTTCATCGCCCCTGCGGTGACTGGCCTTATGCGTTCATGAAATAATGTGCATGTGGATGTGTAAATATATATCTTGGTAGGGTTATAGCTTCACCATAAAGAAAGGCTTGTTCACTCTCAGCTCAGTTAATTTCGGTGTGTATGGGTGACCTGTTCATTTTAACTAATATCCAGCCACTTCAGTGTCCTGCAACATGGCTGCTTTAATTAATGTTGGATTATATGATCTTTGAAGAGTCATAGATTCATGTTCAAAAGAAGGTTGCATCATTGTGTAACAAGGTTTAATCAATAGTCGAGTCTTGGAGTGTCTTATGAAACATGGAACAATTTCGGAACTTCAAACTTTTAATCATGTAATTACCAAGAACATGAAAGAGGCAAGAAATGGTTGTCATAGTGGATAAAGATTAACTCGCTTCTGCCATTCCAAACCTGATGACAATCTACGACAGCAACTTACCTAATATACTTCAGTAATGCATGCATTATGAAACCTACTTGTTGCAATAAGAATTCCCATCCATGTTCGGAAAATGTCAGAGATTACTGATTAAATTTGTTTTAATATTTTTTTTTTTTTTAGCATTTGTGTGATTTCATGGATTTGTGGATTAAATTTGACAGCAGATGAACCTTTTGTATTATAGTTTTGTTTACAGTTTGTTTATAAAATAAACAGAAACCAATCACTAATATAAAGATAATAATGCAATGATAATGGTTCAGTTAAGAGTAAATGACATTTGAAAGCTTTGGTGAAGGGAAAGATTTTACTTAAATCTCAGTTGGTTCCTCACACAAAGCTATTGTTTGACTACTGAAGGCTTGAAATATGGTTCACAAAGTTGTATGGACTATTTTTATGATATTTATTTTATAGATTTTTTGGAGCTTGACGTGGTGAAAATTCTTTAAATTGCATTCCACGGAAGAATGAATGTTATAAAGGTTTGGAACGACATAAGGGTGAGTAAATAATGTCAGATTTAAAATTTTTGATTGAACTATTCCTTTAACCCTTATGTTGTGTTCTGGTCAATTTTGACCCAGATAACTTTTTTTCTTACGATTATTTTTTTTTTTTTTTACTTAATCCATTTGGAATAAACTTCTTTGACTTTGTTCACATATGGTATCTGAAAACAAACAAATGAACAAAAAAATTGGACCATTATCTTTAAATTTTTTTTTTTTGGGGCTTTAACTTTGTTACACTTGTGTTCCCGGACAGAAATGACTGGCCAATGGAAATGAATGGATTCGACTACAAAAAAACTGAAATATTAAGTGTTCAGGAGCATCACAATCCTTTAGATGAGCACATACAGGTGCATCTCAATAAATTAGAATGTCATGGAAAAGTTCATTTATTTCAGTAATTCAACTCAAATTGTGAAACTCGTGTATTAAATAAATTCAATGCACACAGACTGAAGTAGTTTAAGTCTTTGGTTCTTTTAATTGTGATGATTTTGGCTCACATTTAACAAAAACCCACCAATTCACTATCTCAAAAAATTAGAATATGGTGACATGCCAATCAGCTAATCAACTCAAAACACCTGCAAAGGTTTCCTGAGCCTTCAAAATGGTCTCTCAGTTTGGTTCACTAGGCTACACAATCATGGGGAAGACTGCTGATCTGACAGTTGTCCAGAAGACAATCATTGACACCCTTCACAAGGAGGGTAAGCCACAAACATTCATTGCCAAAGAAGCTGGCTGTTCACAGAGTGCTGTATCCAAGCATGTTAACAGAAAGTTGAGTGGAAGGAAAAAGTTTGAAAGAAAAAGATGCACAACCAACCGAGAGAACCGCAGCCTTATGAGGACTGTCAAGCAAAATCGATTCAAGAATTTGGGTGAACTTCACAAGGAATGGACTGAGGCTGGGGTCAAGGCATCAAGAGCCACCACACATAGACATGTCAAGGAATTTGGCAACAGTTGTCGTATTCCTCTTGTTAAGCCACTCCTGAACCACAGACAACGTCAGAGGCATCTTACCTGGGCTGAGGAGAAGAAGAACTGGACTGTTGCCCAGTGGTCCAAAGTCCTCTTTTCAGATGAGAGCAAGTTTTGTATTTCATTTGGAAACCAAGGTCCTAGAGTCTGGAGGAAGGGTGGAGAAGCTCATAGCCCAAGTTGCTTGAAGTCCAGTGTTAAGTTTCCACAGTCTGTGATGATTTGGGGTGCAATGTCATCTGCTGGTGTTGATCCATTGTGTTTTTTGAAAACCAAAGTCACTGCACCTGTTTACCAAGACATTTTGGAGCACTTCATGCTTCCTTCTGCTGACCAGCTTTTTAAAGATGCTGATTTCATTTTCCAGCAGGATTTGGCACCTGCCCACACTGCCAAAAGCACCAAAAGTTGGTTAAATGACCATGGTGTTGGTGTGCTTGACTGGCCAGCAAACTCACCAGACCTGAACCCCATAGAGAATCTATGGGGTATTGTCAAGAGGAAAATGAGAAACAAGAGACCAAAAAATGCAGATGAGCTGAAGGCCACTGTCAAAGAAACCTGGGCTTGCATACCACCTCAGCAGTGCCACAAACTGATCACCTCCATGCCACGCCGAATTGAGGCAGTAATTAAAGCAAAAGGAGCCCCTACCAAGTATTGAGTACATATACAGTAAATGAACATACTTTCCAGAATGCCAACAATTCACTAAAAATGTTTTTTTTATTGGTCTTATGATGTATTCTAATTTTTTGAGATAGTGAATTGGTGGGTTTTTGTTAAATGTGAGCCAAAATCATCACAATTAAAAGAACCAAAGACTTAAACTACTTCAGTCTGTGTGCATTGAATTTATTTAATACACCAGTTTCACAATTTGAGTTGAATTACTGAAATAAATGAACTTTTCCACGACATTCTAATTTATTGAGATGCACCTGTATGTGGATGTGTGTTTGCACACAAAAGTCCTTGGACATGTGCACAAACACACACACACACACACACACACACACACACACAAGCACACAATGTGTGTTGAGAGTCCTTTTGTGAATCGTCTTTCCATGTACACTCTTTGAGGAATATTTCAAGATCTTCTCATCATATTATGTTTTGTTTGGGCTCATTTGAATCGGGATAATCTGCTGTAAGTAATGATATGTCATTGTCTATGTTATATGTATGTTTCAATAAGCAATAAGGAAAAACTAGACAAAAAAACACTCCTGTTTATTATATTTATGTGTGTCTGTGGGAATTTCATACACTAAAACTCACTGCAGTTTGACCTCTGAGTGAAACTCATTTGCTCATTGCATTCTACAAATTGAGACCTTTCCAACGATATATAACACATCTCATCTTTTTTATGGTTTTACCAACTCTGAATATAATTGTTGTGATAACAAATTTGCAAATTATGAGAACAAAACAGTTCTTTTTTTGCCAGCAAATTAAAAAGCATTATTTAAGAATCAGCTATATGCATCGTAAAGTCCAGAATCTAAGCTTTAAAATGACACCTATTTTGTTCACAACAAGCAAGGGGTTATTATATATATGTATGTTATTTTTTATTTTTCTTCCCAGGGAGTGCACCCCCACTAGCCCGGTATGAGCTCAGTTCAATTAATCTTATCAATAAAAAATATTTAATAAATATATAAAATAATTACTAAAAAAGAGGTTGATAAAAAGATCTAACGCAATATCTTGGGATAATATACAATATGAGAGATTTATAAACAGTCTTAGTGGGCTGGTCATTTTTGACCGGGAACACAAAATGTGTTAGCACAAAATGAACACAACACAAGGGTTAAAAATCTGGAAAGCAAAATATGTACCAACTATAAGATAACAAATTTAAGGAACCATATCGTTAAATTGGGAGTATATTTTCCTTTCAGAAGCATTTGAAAGCACTCATTCAGCACTTAAAACTGTAAAATCGCATCTTACCAGCATTTCTGTCAGGTTTCTGTATGGAGTCCCAATGAAGAATTCTGAAAGGGCCTTTGAAAACACAGCTACAAAAGGTAAACAAACTGCTGTCAACACTTTAATTAAACATTGTTCTGTCTCTTTATGTACTGACATCCACTGTGATTATGCTTGCTAATTCCTCCCTCCCTCCTGAACTGATTTAACCTCAGCTCAGAGTTTTTTTTTTTAATCAAGATTCTGGATTCTGGTTTTCTTGTGGCACCCCCTTTATTGGCACAGGCTTGGCCAACTTATTTTGTAAAACTACTGCCAATTACAGCCCCAGCAAAGCATCTTTTTAATATGCCTTGTTTTTCATGTGAAAAAACAAAACAAAAATACAAGCATCAACATGTTTTTTTTTTTTTTTTTTTTTTTAATGAGGGGAGCAAATTTTGAAAGTTGCAATTAAAAGCTGCAAAAGTATGATGAGAAAGTTTAAGTGCAAAAATGCTGTTTTTTGTTTTGCAAAGAGGCATTAAAGTCCACACTGTAGGACAAGAGACAAGTATATTCACCAGCCTTAGGTCATGCCATTAGTGATCGACTGAAATGGGTTTTTCATCGGCTGTTGCAGATATCTAGAAAGCAGGGTGGCTGATACATACATAATACCATTTTACTTTGACCACAAAATTGCCGAAAATAAACAAACACTTATTTAACAATATGTACTCAAAATTCACAAAGAAATTTTTTCAAACAGAAATAGTTTAGCATCCATTGACAAGGCTGTACGTAAATCTTCAACATCATCGCACTAAAATAAACACCCTTACAAAAATCGAGAGTTCTGTCAAACTTGAAGTCTCGCGTAGCCAGACCTTTGACTATGGCAGTGGTTCTCAATTTCTTCGGGTCACGGCCCCTTTGAAACAAGAAAAACTTTTGCGCTGTTTCGGTAGCGGTCAGGACCTCTGGACAATAATTTGCACCTGATTAATGATACTGATAAACTTTAATAAAAATGGACCTTTCCACCATCATTCACTCACCCTCGTCATTCAAAATCAATATTACTTTTTCATCCGTGAAACACAAGATTGAGGGACGAGAGGATTGTGTTTGTGGCTGTCCAAGCTCCGAAAGCACACATAAAAGCGCCATTAAAATCATCCATAACACTCGTGCCTTAGATTTAAATTCTTTTGAAGCCATATGATAGTGTTGGGTGAGGAACAGACCGAAATTTAAATGTTAATTCACCTCGTCACTCATTTGAAACTGCCGTGCACGGAAGAATGACCTTGTTTACGTGAGCACAACTGACATCAGTGCTTTGGGCTGTCAAGAGCTGCACGTGCAGGACATGCTGCGGTGCCAGGCGAAAGTTTAACCCTCCTGTTATCCTCAAATTTGCTAACATCTTTTATCCTTGGGGTCAATTTGACCCCAGCAATTTAAACCTCCAGAATATGGCTTGCTGTTGCTTCTCCTTTTGACCTGTACACTCCTGCCAAACTGAGTAACCCAATGTAGGCTTCAAGTGGGTCACATCCAAGTCTTTCCAACTGTCCCCATACACGTGCCTCCCCTCTAAGTTTGTCATCTCAAGTATATCCTTTTCGATTAATGGTGTTACAAAGAGCTCAAATGCTGATCAGCGTCCTCCTCAACATTGACTTCTGTCTCAGACACGTTCTCCTCTGTCACTTTCACTGTCAAAGAACTGTGACAAAACCTCATTGACAGAAATCCTTTGCTTAGAGGTCATTTTCAATTGAGAAAGAGCATAAAGAGAGAGCCCATTGAGCACCAAGTGAAATGGTTTAGAAGGCTGCTGTGCAAGCTTTTATATGGAATATGGAACATATGGAATTTATATGAAATTATGTTTTCCTCTCCCCCACGTCGTGTGAACTATCAGTGGTGTTCGCAATACTACAGGTATTGTTATGTTAGGTTAGGGCCCTAAAGCAGAGGGACGTTTTTTGAAGATTATAAAATTGCATGTTATAGTGACTCAATATCATCCAAAACAACCAAAACAAATGTATGTAAAATTTTGATATTTCTTATATGTTTTATACAGCTAAAATAGCCTGGGGTCAAATTGACCCCAAAGAACACTGACGCTACAAAAGGTGTACAGGACATTGAAAACATATCATCATGTTAATTTTATTTTTACCCAGTTGTCCCCATTAAATTAGGAAAAGTCATTAAATAAGAAGCAAAATAAATAAATAAAAATGATCTCAATCATGTATTTAGAGACGTTAAACATTGAATGGGGTCAAATGGGGGTAAACAAGGCAGGAGAAAAGGTAGAGGAAAAGAAATTGCGCACATCGGTTCTTATGTGTATTTTCACTATTTTTGTTGAATGTGTGAAAGGGAACGAGATTTGAGGACAGGTAAGTCTTCCACCCCCCCCCTTGCAATACCTCAGTGCCCCACACTTTGAGAACCATTGGACTATGGCATATATAGGTCTGGGGTCTATAGCTGTTTCAATAGAGCGCAACAGTGATCGTCCACTTTTTGAGCTGTCTGGGTTCCGGAAGTATTTTCCCCATTCGTTTCTTCCATAGACTTTTAATAAAATCCTTTATAAAAGAGTTGTGAGCCATTAACCAAACCAACCAGCTCCGAGGTGAATCACAGCATCATGATCTTTGTTTGAGGCAAAAAAATTATTTGAAAATCTGACATAAAGACAAAGATACAAGACTGTGTACTTACTGTCTTTCATGAGGGCACAAACTACAATCCCATACAGTGTGTCACGGGAGTTGGCGGTCGCTCCAAGGTACGTTTCGTGGCTTTGTTAACTGCATTTCTCTGATTGGTGGAGCTTTCTCTGCTGTACCATGGGTAATGTAGTTGTTTACCATGAATTCCACTATCAAACACAATTTATAAACAATGAAGCTGAAATAACTCAAATGGATGGCTTCAATGGAAGCATATACAGTACCATCGATGAACTACCTCATAGTTCACAGTAGGTCTGTCTTTTTTCTTTTTTTCCTCCCCAATTTGGAATGCCTGATTCCCAATGCGCTCTAAGTCCTCGTGGTGGCGTAGTGACTCACCTCAATCCAGGTGGTGGAGGACGAATCTCAGTTGCCTCCATGTCTGAGACCGTCAATCCGCGCATCTTATCACGTGGCTTTTTGAGCACATTACCACGGAGATGTAGCGTGTGTGGAGGCCCACGCAATTCTCCGCGGCATCCACGCACAACTCACCATGCACCCCACCGTGAGCGAGAACCACACATCATAGTGACCATGACAAGGTTACCCCATGTGACTCTACCCTCCCTAGCAGCCGGGCCAATTTCGTTGCTTAAGAGACCTGGCCGGAGTCACTGAGCATGCCCTGGATTCGAATTCGCAACTCCAGGTGTGGTAGTCGATACTCACTGAGCTACCCAGGCCCCCCAGTAGGCCTGTCTTTAAAAATGTTAAAGTTATCGTTGAAAATCAATTAGTCTATGGGGTAAATTAATGGGATTTTTACTTCTGTAACCAGACTGTTGCGCTCTATTGATGAAATGTTCAAAATGGCCAACTGTCAAACTTCAACTGTTAATATTCAAATGTCAAACTTCAACTTTTAAACTGTTAAAAAATTCCAAATTAAACAAACACGTACAAGAACCGCCTATTTAGACGGGAAAAGCCATTTGACTGACATGTAAAGCGACCAATCACAGTTGGTTTTGTCATTACATTTGGCAAGCTGCTGTATCACCCTGTGGCTCAAGGTTGGTTGCCCACTGAAGTTAAGCAGGGTTGAGCCTGGTCAGTACCTGGATGGGAGACCCTCTGGGGAAAACAAAGGTTGCTGCTGGAAGAAGTTTTAGGCAGGCCAGCAGGGGGTGCTCAGCCTGTATTCTGTGTGGGTCCTAATGCCCCAGTATAGTGACAGGAACACTGTACTGTAAAAAGGCACCATCCATTGGATAACATGTTAAACTGAGGTCCTGACTTTCTGTGCTCATTAAAAAAATCCCAGGGCACTTCTCATAAAAAGTAGGGGTGTAACCCTGGTGTCCTGGCCAGTTTCCCCCCATTGGCCTTTCTCAATCATGGCATCCTAATAATCCCCATCCATAGTGTCAGAAAAGTGCTATATAAATGTAACATTTGTTCATTCATTATGGGGTGGGGTTATCAGAGATGTATCATACAATAATAAAAGACCAACATGTGGGGATAAATTATTTATATCATGGCGCTAGAGTTTCTGTGAGCGATTGCACAGAAAGCACACAGGAGAGTATCAGAAAATGTGTAGTCTAAGTACAGCACAGAAAACCTCATAACAGTGAATTTCACAGACATAACTAAATAAACAAAGCAGAAAATGCAGCTCTGCTCGTAGATATCCACTTTACTTTCTGCTATGTGCCTCAAAAAAAACAAAAACAAAAAAAAAACTCTGAATATCTTTAAAAGATTTGATGTCACTAACCTGACAATCTTGGACAAATTCTGTGATTAGTTCGTCCTCAAAAGCGATCATTCGATCAACAAGGAATCTTGTGAACACAACTCAGCTTCCAGGCAGATTGATGAAACATCCTGTGTGCATCTACTCATGGAAGTACCTTAGAACCAGCCAATCAAATTTACGCTGAGTTGATAAGAAATCGTTTTCCAGTTTTGTGTGCAATAAGCATCAGACGGTTAGTGCACAGACTGTGGCAGTCCGTGGGCGTGCTATCTGAGGTTGAGACTAGCAAACTTGCCGCAAATTCGCCACTCATTATTTTCACATGCAAATTAGCTGTGTGGCAAACTCTTCATTGTCACCAAAGGTTTGCTGCAGGTTTGCTTCTGGCAAACATTTGCGGCGAATCGCAAGCTCATTTGCATTTGAAAATAATTTGTGTGAAATTTGCAGAAACTACGTCAGAACTCGAGATTTTTAGTAAGGGCAATGGTGAGTGCTATTCGAAGATTGCATTTTCTGTCTAAAATTAAATTTTTACTCAACTTTAGGTTAGGTTTAGGGTTGGGGTGTATGGTTAATAAAATATACATTGCTGTTGACTGGTACATCATTTACAACTAAAAACAATTAGCTTTTGGCTCACTCTCATTTCACCCTGAAAGTTGAGCTCACATGTACCAATATAGTTCAACAACACTTCCAGTTTCATCCACTGGGGCAGTGATTTTAATTTCGGTAAACAAACCGATTTCAGCAGTAGAACCTACAGTAACTTTACAGTAAGATCAGTCTAAGATTTTGGAACTGACAAATGGGATCAGATACATTGGATATGCGGTTATTGGCCAATGCAGATAATCTTAAAATGGCCAAATATCAGCTGATTAATCAACCTGGCTGATATATCAGTCTATCACTCTTGTTAGTTGGGTTTTGTTTTTCAAGTTTTAAGTACCAGTAATATTAAGCTAAATATTCAACCAAGTCTCATAGAACAAATGTTACTATAACTACATTTTTGCAAACTGACGTGCTGCATTCTAGGATTTACTGCCGTTTCTTGGTGAAATGAACACTAGAGGCGCTACAACAACTGTTATGTTAACGCTGCTATGTTATGATATTGAAACACTTTTACTCTTTGAAAAACAATAAATTTTCATGCTTGTATTACAGACTCACCTACATTTTCACACTTAATCCAATATGATTAGCTTCCGCGGTCGGACTTTGGACTCCAAAGACCGTGGTTCGGGACCAGTCAAGCAAGCAAGCTAACACGTTAGACGAGAGTGTCAGAAGGGACACGAAATGACATGGTTGCTTCAGAAAATGTGCTTTTCATTTCTCATTTAGTATTTTGGCACTATTGGTTTGGTTTAGGCATTGGTTAAGGGTAAGGATGCCTGTTTTGTTCACCTCCTATTTAATTTTAAAACACTATTTGTTAGGTTTAGGCTAAAGTTTTAGATTAGAGAGGTATGTTTTACTCTTTAAAACCTCTTATATTCACCTTAAAAACCTTGTCTGTTTACAACACCAATTCACTTGCTTTTGGTGCCCCCCGTTGGATATTTTACTGGGAAACTGCAGCCAAATGTTCAAAAGGAGTTTCCCTAATAGTTTTAAATATGGAGGTGCTATTTTTTTCCCCTTGTCCCTTAATTTCACCATGTAGTAGTATCGTGTAGAGACATAGAGACCAAAGATGCAATATGAAAATGCAAACCACTTCTCAGAGGATTAAGGCTTGTGGCAACTTTAGGTAAGATTTATTCTGCATTAGATAGCTTGGCTTATGCATCACCCTATACATAAATTACCAATTATGCTAATATTTAATAACCTAACTGCTGAGGGCCTGGGTAGCTCAGCGAGTATTGACGCTGACTATCACCCCTGGAGTCGCGAGTTTAAATCCAGGGCATGCTGAGTGACTCCAGCCAGATCTCCTAAGCAACGAAATTGGCCCAGTTGCTGTGAAGGGTAGAATCACATGGGGTAACCTCCTTGTGGTCACTATAATGTGGTTTGTTCTCGGTGGGGCGCGTGGTGAGTTGTGTGTGGATGCCGTGGAGAATAGCATGAAGCCTCCACATGCGCTACATCTCCGTGGTAATGCTCTCAACAAGCCACTTGAATAGATGAGCGGATTCACGGTCTCAGGCAACTGAGATTCATCCTCCGCCACCTGGATTGAGGCGAGTCACTACGCCACCATGAGGACTAAGAGCACATTGGGAATTGGGCATTTAAAAAAAAAAAAAAAAAATACAAAATAACCTAACTGCTGCAAAAGTATTTAGTTTCGTCATGACAACAACTCGTAGAAATGGCTTGGTTTATCCTTAGAATGACAGACATCTGCAGTAAGATTTACTTTACAGAGAAATGTCCCCCCCCCCCCCAAAAAAAATGCCTTCTGAATATGGCTTTAGACACAAAAGTAGATTTTTATATTTACTAAAAAAACAATTCCAAGTAATGAGTGCCCATGCAAAACCTGTAAATGATTGCTTAAATGTTATTGCTAATGTATTTTTACCATGTCGAAATGCAATATTTTATGGTGTGTGTGGTTGCTAGGGTGTTGCTTAGTCATTGCACGGGTGTTCTGGGTGGTTACTTACTGGCCTAAATCAAAAGAGCCCACCCCCAAGTCTAGGTATGATGAGTCCTTCAATATACGTCTATGAGATTTGTTTAAATCATAAATATTTTAGAAAAGTTATAGCCGCCCATTTTGAGATATTTTATTGTACTGTATGTACAAACGGTCGGCAAAGATGCAGGATTCATCCAATGTGGACTTTGTGTTGTGTTTTATCTACATTTTTCTTCAGTCTTCAAGAAACAAGGGCCCAAATATGATTTAGTTTCCTGCTGATTTAACAGGCCATTTAAAATTTACATTTATTTTGTTCATCACATCATCCCTTGACATTTAAATAAAATATTGTGCATTTTTGCCCAGATAAGCATATTTACTTAGGTGCGATTCTAAACTGATTTAAATAAATATATGAAAGTCAATTTCATCAAACTGCATCTCGCTGTACGTGCACCTACCGTTGGGTTAGTGAGTGACATTAAGTCACTTTGCAATGCTAGGCTGAGAAGTGTATCATAACTTTAGATTTAATTAAGCATTTTCAATATGACAACATATGTGCTTTATTTAAAATAGGCAATTATCTTTGAGGGTACTTCAGATTTATTTAAATGTATCCAAGGGAATGGTGCCAATGAGTATGATTTGCTTTCCGTATAACTTTAGACAGTGTCAGTTTACTTCAGCACTTAACACTCCAGATTATATCAGTATGACTAATGTAATTATATAATTCTAAATATGTATTTAATAAATATTTATATATGTGCATTATAAAATCAAATCAATCAAATCACTTTATTGTCACACAGCCATATACACAAGTGCAATGGTGTGTGAAATTCTTGGGTGCAGTTCCGATCAACATAGCAGTCGTGACAGTGATGAGACATATACCAATTTACAATAACCAATTTCATAACAACATATATGAAAAAATTGTACGTTATGTATACACTTAAAAATGTATATTATTTTAAATATACATAAAAAGCGAAATTATGATTATGATATTGTTATAGCTTGATATTACTGATATACACTGATGAGCTAAAACATTATGACCACATGGCAAATATGCTGTTGGTCCTCCACATGCCACCAAAACAGCGCCAACCCGCTGGGGCATGGACTCTACAAGACCCTTGAAGGTGTCCTGTGGTATCTGGCACCAAGACATTAGCAGCAGATCCTTCAAATCCTGTAAGTTGCGAGGTAGAGCTGCCATGGATCGGACTTGTTGGTCCAGCACAATCCACAGATGCTCATCGGATTGAGATCTGGGGAATTTGGAGGCCAGGGCAACAACTTGAACTCTTCATCATGTTCCACAAACCATTCCTGAACAATGTGTGCAGTGTGGCAGAGTGTATTATCCTGCTGAAAGAGGCCACTGCCATCAGGGAATACCATTGCCATGAATGGGCGTACCTGGTCTGCAACAATGTTTAGGTAGGTGGAACGTGTCAGATTGATGTCCACATGAATGGCCAGACCCAGGGTTTCCCAGCAGAACATTGCCCAGAGCATCACACTCACTCCACCGGCTTATCGTCTTCCAACAGTGCCATCACTTCCCCAGGTAAACGGTGCACAAGCACACTGCCGTCCACGTGATGTAAAATAAAATGGGACTCATCGGACCAGGCGACCTTCTTCCACTGCTCCAAGGTCCAGTTCTGACGCTTGCATGCCCATTTTAGGCGCTTTAGACGGTGGACAGGGGTCATCATGCACAGCAGGGTGCGATGCACTGTGTGTTGGGACACATTCCTCCTGTAACCATCAATAATATTTTCTGTGACGTGTGCCACAGTAGACATTCTGTTGTTTCAGACCAGACGGGATAGCCATCCTTGCCATTGTGCATCGATGAGCCTTCGGTGCCCAACACCCTGTTGCCGGTTTGTGGTTTGTTCCTCCTCGGACCACTGTCGGTAGGTACTCTCCACTGCTGACCAGGAGCACCCCAAAAGCCTTGCCGTTTCAGGGATGCTCTGACCCAGTCGTCTGGCAATATCAAATCTGGCCCTTGTCAAAGTTGCTCAGGTCTTTACTCCTGCCCATTTCTCCTCCATTTAACATGTTGACTGTGAGATCTGATTGTTCGCTTACCACCTAATCTACCCAGACCTTGACATGTGGCCTTGTTTGGAGATAATCAGCGTTATTCGCTTCACCTGTGAGTGGTCATAATGTTTTGGTTCATCAGTGTAATACCATGTAGACCACAGTATTTTTTACAATGATATGTAAAAACTAAATATTTTTGATTTTCTGAAGAAAATGTGAGTGGTGCTTGTGCTAATAATGTGGCAAGAAGGGTGTTTTGAGCAGTTTCCAGGGTGTTGCTATGCAGTTGTTAAGGTGTTCTGATTGTTGTTTTTGGTATGTTCGTGGTATGTCGAAATGACCATAATTATGAGACTCCGACTTGTAAAACCATTTACATCTTCGTAGAACTCATAATTACAATCTCCTACTTGTCTATTGTGACATGTAAAAAGAACGAAAATGGCAATGGCCTCAACAGTTATAGATAGTTTACATATATTTCTGTTTGATATGCCATTTGTTATCTGGAGAGCTTTCTATGTTATTAAACATTTTGCAAGAGCCTTTATATGTGAATTATTTAATGGGTGGTCATTTAGTGGTCCAAGTCAAAAGAGCCCACCCCCAAGTCTAAAGGATATTCTGGTTTCTAGATATGATTCGGGTTATACTATCAGATTTTTTTCGTATGTTTTATCATCCACAAAGCGAAAAAGTCTAATTGCTCAGAAAATAAATAGCACACCTCTACTCAACAAGCCGAATGATTTGAGTTCTGAAGCGCAATATTTATCATTATGGGTCAGGGGTTTGCCTTAGAAAACACCACTAATTATATGTACTGGCTACTATTGTTGGCTCAGATTTGACATAGATGCACGCAACCATGCCTTAATTTAACCTGCTGGCATTTGAGTTAAAAGACATCAGTGCACTATATAACATGTCGAAAGCCATTCTGTCTCAATAGAGAACCAAAAATCATTTCATGCCACCTTGGCCAGCTTTACAACGTGCCAGCTGTGTTGAATGGAGCTTTGGCAGGGAGCGGATGGGGCGTCTGACAGGCTGCTTTTATATGCCTGTGTAACTGCGTGATTTGTGCTCCGCCAAAAGCATCGATCCACCCCAAATTAGAACAATTACTGCCGCCTCGCTTCGCTTTCATTAAAAATGGCTCTGTCGATAGCACTGTTTGTGTCAGGATTAATGTGATGCTGACCTGACAGGATGTCATTATGTGATTATTTAATCGTGGACTGGCAGGAGGTAAAGAATAAAAGAGGATGAATCTGAAAGATTTTTGTTTTGGTTTCAACTGATTTTTCCACTCCAGCAGTGTTTGGCACCATGAAGGACTTCCTTGGATTTTGGGAAGCTGGTGAAGATGCTGAATGAACATTGTTTTCAGCCAAAAGTGAGATGTTTTCTCTTTCCCAGGAGAGAATTTGCAGAACACTAGGTCATCATGTGATTATTAGAAATGCCAATGGCAAGTTGAAGGTGTCATTTCTGGTGACACTAAATGGAACTGCAAATTGATTATAGTTTTCAAACAGCTTTCCCGAACACTGCCACTGTTTGCCATTGGTTGAAAAACAGATAATCTCACCCCAAACTCACACCATTGGTTGAGCCAATATTGCTTTGTCAGGCTGGGGTGCGTTTCCCAAAAGCATCGTTAGCCAACTATGGTTGCAAGTTCCATCGTTACCAACATAGTTCAACGATTTGTTTCCCAAAACCGTAATTCCAACAAACATTTGCAAACTACATCGCAAAGTTGTGTGAACTACAGCTCTCTACCTGTGATTAGAAGCATAGTTAGTTCGCTGTGTGGACACCATTTGAATTCGCTGAGGCTTCTATATCTTTTATTCCATATATATCTTTCATTCTATCAAGACTTTGACCACATTTATTCACTTAAGAAAACGGATTAATCCGGGGTTTTGCGAAAAGAGGCGTTAAAACGTCACGTAGACGCGAATGCAGCCGTTTAAGGGATTAAAGGCTGTTAAAGCTGCACTACGTAACTCTGTGCTCTCTAGCGACATCTGTGGTTGATACTTAAAATTGCAAGCAATTTGCAGAAGAACACTTTACGTGAATCGTGTTTCGACACTGCTCTTCTGGTGAATGAATCTCATGATTTGAGCTTTGCCTGTGTGTGATCAGGACTGGAGATATTCAGAGCCAGAGTCATAACGTGCTATTTTCATGTTGATATAATGTTAAACGATTAAACATTTAAAACTTAAATATTACTTGCTTTGATGAAGATAAACAACACTCGTATTCACATATTTTGAATTGATTAATTTTACACTTATAGCGCTTTTCTGACACTAAACTCAAAGCACTTTTACATGGAGAACAGGGGACTCAATCACCTCAATCACTACCAGTATATTTTAATATAATTATTCAAGTGTTTTATTTACTTTTAATGTTTGTATTGTACTACACTTATCAATTTAATACATTACGATAGATACGGTAGATACATTGCGATCGGTTAACACATGAGTAATGTTCGATTCATACAAGCATGACAAGCAATATAAGCTTCAACCACCCCACCAGACAACATATCCAAGCATTTTAGCAGGTAAACAACTTTGCCAATGGATAACAGATAAACATCCATCTAGACTGCTGTCCTGAACTGTAGTTTCTTTCTCCTTTTTAATGGCTACTCACAAACTAAAACAGTGCATTACCACCATCTACTGTTTACATAAAACAAGACAGCCGGTTCTTCTTTCCTGATGCAAGGATGTACGTCATAAGCCAGCAATTTTGTGCCAAATTGGACCCGATAGCTCAAAATAAAAACATTTTTTATAGGCTTACCGTAGTGAATCAGGGTAAGGTAAGAACATTGTTTTGAACTCTGGTTTAACCAAAAAATCTTACATAGTGCAGCTTTAAGAGAAAGAGCTTTATTCATATTAAAATAAAAGCCATAGTAACGCATAAGTGAAGTTTTTATGTGTTTCTGAAGAGTGCACATGTGCTCAAGTGCATCAGGGGAACCCCAAAGTCTGATGTAAAGGGAAACCCTCCTATTGCATGGCAATGTGCAAAATTGCATGCAGCTTTCATGTCTTCAGCAGCTTTTGCGCAATAAATACGTTACATGTTCATCTTGCTGAAGTATGCGTAAATTCGCTTTTTTCATTTTATATCCTCAGAAGTTATTACTCCACCCCCTGCGTAACATAATTAATGACAGCTCTATATTGTTGCTCCATTGTTTGTGGTTCAAAGGATGGATGTGAGAAATAGTTACTACGGTTTCGGGAAACAGTTGTGACTAGCTAGTTAATTTCTCTAACGATGCATCGTATTATGGTGGTTAAGCTGTAAGTTAAGTAGTTGTATGGGAAACACACCCTTGGTTGGGATGTTTAAACGATTTACATTTGTGAGGTTTATTCTTAGAACAACAAGAAAAGCAGTTTGCCAATGGAGTTAAAAAAAGTTAATGTTTTCCCTTCTTACTGGGCTGCTTCTCAAGTAAAGGTATCTTGTTTAAGGGATGTTTAGTTAATTTTATTGGAAAACAAGACCAAAACACTGCTTAAGATAACACTTTTGCATTGCACTTGTTAAGTTTTTAATTTCAGGAGGTATTCATATTAATTTAAGTCATAGGGGTCTTAGATGACAAAAAAAAAAAAGCTTTAAAATCCCTGTTCTAGAGGGTTTGGAGAAGGCCTAGAGAAGGTTAGATCTCAGAATTCAGAGTATTTCAGAGCAGCAGAAAACGTAAATTGCAGAGACTCAGTTCATCCTACCTGACTGAAAACAATGTCTGCTGTAAGATGGCTCTGTTGAAACTTCCAGCAGTTGTACTCGATGCAGAGGTCCGACAATTAGGGGAGATCCTGGAGGACACTTTGCCCTTCACTGAGGAACTAGAACACCAAAGAGCTGGGACTGGTTGCACCACCTGTGCATAAAGTCGTGGCCACATTGACGGTACATGTCCACTGAGGTATGTTGAGCGAATCAATTTATTCCAATGGGAATCCACCTCTCAAGCATGGTGTTCGGCTCCCATTGGAATGAAAGAAATACATTTAAACGTTGGGTGGACATCGAGCGTGTGTAAAACCAGCAAAAAAACAACAACAAAAAAGAATTGCCAAGCAGCCTCTTTTTAATGCTGCACTTTTTACTTTGGGAGAGAATCGTTGCTAAAATGATATCCTTGTCATATTGTGAATATTCAGTGTAGCTGTGTACAAAGCACTGCCAACACAGAGGTTACTGCCAAACCAAGCAACCTTCTATTGGATAACACGGTGAATTCACCTGTCAAAGTTCACCAAACTTGAACTCCATGCAAAATCTGGGAGGAAAATTCTTTGCCACCGGAAATCCATCGCATGAAATATGTGATCGTGCAGATTCCCATTGAGATCACCGTATTTTGCCCACGTAATTTTGCTGTGTGGAGGTAAATGTGACTGCACCTTAAGGGCGGCGAGTTTCTTTTTAACAGTCAGTTTTAGCTGGTTTCACACGCGCTCAATGTCCGCCCATGCCTTCTCCACCCGTGCAATTTCACCGTCCATGTAAATGTCACTGGTAAATGTGACTACGCCTTTAAGTTACAACTTAGTCTAGTTGTGGCATAAATGGCCACCACACATTACTAAATATTTGAGCACTGCACCATTAAACTCAGGTGAAACATAACCCTATGCGTAAACAAAATATTTACAGAAGCCTTCGACCAGGAGTAACAGATGGAATAAAAATCCAAACTGATTAAATGACATAAACAAGCTCATGTTTTGTGCAACAGACTTCAATCCTTTAGACATACAGTATATGATGATGTTGACATTTACACTTGTTTACATAAACAAGAGAGAACATTATGTAAAAAAAAATAAAAATTACTTCTTAGCAGCTCTTCAGCATGAAACCAATCTAAACTATCTAAAGAAATCATGGCTTTTCAACACTTCCGTTTACAAATTCGAAGGCTGCTTATTTTTTAAGAACTTGTAGTGCAACCAAATTAAGCACTGTAGTCACTCAGACCAGTCATTGAGGCACATGGCTTTTCCTACCACTGCTACGCAGATGATACGTAGCTCTACCTGTCATTCCAGCCTGATGGCCCTACTGTCTCAGCTCGTATCTCTGCCTGCCTCTCTGACATTTGGGCCTGGATGAAGGAATGACACCTTCAGCTCAACCATGCCAAGACAGAACTCCCCGGGATCCCAGCCAACCCATCTGTTGACCACAACCTCACTATTTATCTTGGTTCAACTACACTAACACCAACCAAAACAGCTCAGAACATGGGAGTGGTGGTAGATGACCAGCTTAATTTCACTCATCAACTGCCCGGTCTTGCAGATTCGTGCTTTACAACATCAGGAAATCAGACCTTTCCTGTCTGAATATGCTACACAGCTCCTGGTCCAAGCTCTGGTCATTTCAAGACTGGACTACTGCAATGCTCTGTTGGATGGCCTTCCAGCTAACACAATAAAGCCACTGCAGATGGTCCAGAATGCAACAGCATGTCTGGTCTTCAGTCAGCCAAAAAGGGCTCATGTCACTCTACTCTTGAGTTCACTCCACTGGTTACCTGTAACTGCCTGCATCAAATTTAAAACTTTGGCTTTCAGGACAGCCAATGGAACCACACCCTCTTACTTCAATTCACTTTTTCAGGTCTATGCTCCAACTCGCTCTCTGCGGTCTATGAAAAAGCAATGCCCGGTGGTTCTATCACGAACAGGCTCAAAGTCTATTTCACGATCATTCACTTTCTCTACTCCTCTGTGGTGGAATTAAATTCCAACCTCCACACGATCTGCAGTTACCTTCTCAACATTCAAGAACCAGCTGAAAACACATCTGTTCCACGAGCACTTAATCAACCCACACTAATTGCCCTAATGCACTTAATGTACAAAAAATAAATAAATCCTTGTCTGTCTCTTTCTTCTGTGCTAGCACCTATACTACTCCAGCCACTGTGAGAACTTGGCAGTCCTATACTACAGATGTTGTTAAACTTTGTATGACAAATTGCATGCTATGTGTCTCATTTCAGAATCAGAATCAGAATCAGCTTTATTGCCAAGTATGCTTACACATACAAGGAATTTGTCTTGGTGACAGAAGCTTCCAGTGCACAAACAATACAGCAACAAGACAGAGATAATAATAAAAAATAGAATAAAAATAAAAAGTGGATAGAAAATAAAGTATATATAGAAATACACAATAGGACAATATATATATATATATATATATATATATATATATATATATATATATATATATATATATATATATATACAATATACCATTACAAATCTGTTACCATAGTTTACAGCGGAACTCAGGGAGTTTTGTCAGGCCAAAGAGGATGCTTACAGAGTTGGGGATAAAGTCTTGTATAATCAGGCCAGGAACACACTGAATAAGGGAATCAGAGTGGCTAAAAAAAGATACTCTGAGAAGCTGAAAAACAAGTTTTCAGCTAACAACCCTGCACCAGTGTGGAGTGGCATGAAACAACTTACGAATTACAGGACTCCTACCCCCAACCCTGTGGTGGACCAACAGCTGGCTGATGTCCTGAATGTGTTCTACTGTAGATTTGAAAGGCCCACTTCAGGTAGCAGGTAGTCATTCAGGCTCCTGGTAGTGCCCAGGAACCTGAATGACTAAACTGCTGCCACAGTGCTGTTTAGAATGGTGAGGGGGGACAGTGTTGGTGGGTTCCTCATAAAGTCTACAATCATTTCCACCGTTTTGAGCGTGTTCAGCTCAAGGTTGTTTTGACTGAACCAGACAGCCAGCTGGTTAACCTCCCTTCTGTATGCAGACTCATTGTCATCTCGGATGAGGCAGATGACAGTGGTGTCGTCTGCAAACTTCAGGAGCTTGACAGAGGGGTCCTTAGCGATGCAGTCATTGGTGTAGAGGGAGAAGAGTAGTGGGGAGAGCACACATCCCTGGGGGGCACCAGTGCTGATTGTACAGGTGCTGGAAGTGAATTTCCCCTGTCTCACAAGCTGCTGCCTGTCTGTCAGAAAGCTGGTAATCCACTGACGGATAGACATGGGAACAGAGAGTTGGTGTAATTTAGTCTGGAGAATAGCTAGGATGATGGTGTTGAAAGACGAGCTGAAGTTCACAAAAAGGATCCTTGCATATGTCCCTGGTCTGTCCAGATGTTGCAGGATATGATGCAATCCCATGTTGACTGCATCATTCACAGACCTGTTTGCTCGATAAGCAAATTGAAGAGGATCTAGAAAGGGTCCATTGATGTCCTTCAGGTGGGCCAACACCAGTCTCTCAAATGATTTCATGACCACAGACGTCAGAGCGATGGGTCTGCAGTCATTAAGTCCTGTGATTTTGGGTTTCTTTGGGACAGGAATGATGATTGAGCGTTTGAAGCAGCATGGGACTCTATTGAAGATCAGTGTGAAGATGGGGGCCAGCTGGTTAGCACAGGAGTTTTAGGCTTTCCTTTTCTTTTGTTTTCAGAAGACACGGCACACCACTTCTTCACAAATCTTAAGTGCAGGTTGAGTAGCAGGAGGGGGTTGCAGGAGGTGTTGATGTTTGTGTGAAGTGATGGTCAGAGCGGGTGTGGGGTGTGAGATTGGGCCTTCAAATCTACAGCAGAACACATTCAGGTTGTCAGCCAGTTGTTGGTCCACTACAGTGTTGGGGGTAGGAGTCCTGTAGTTATTAAGTTGTTTCAGGCCACTCCACACTGATGCAGGGTCATTAGCTGAAAATTTTTTTTTCAGTTTATCAGAATAGCTTCTTTTAGCCACTCTGATTTCCTTATTCAGTGTGTTCCTGGCTTGATTGTACTTTATCCCCACCTCTGTAAGCATCCACTTTTGCCTGACGAAGCTGCCTGAGTTCTGCTGTAAACCATGGTTTGTTGTTGTTGTATGCTAAATGTTGTAAGTCCTAGAAGGACAAATCCTCATAGAAACTGATATATGATGTCACAGTATCTGTGAGCTCATCCAGATTGGTGGAGCCTCAAAAGCACTCCAATCAGTGCAGCCAAAGCAGGCTTGTAGTTCCAGCTCTGCTTCATTGGTCCATCTCTTTACAGTCTTTACTACGGGTTTAGCTGATTTTTGTTTCTGCCTGTAGGTTGGAAGAAGATGAACCACACAGTGATCAAAGAGTCCCAAAGCTGCTCTAGGGACAGAGCGATATGCATACTTTATTATTGTGTAGCAATGATCCAGTATATTTCTGTCTCTGGTTGGGCATGTAATGTGCTGTTTGTATTTGGGTTGTTCACGTGTGAGGTTTGCTTTGTTAAAATCCCCAAGAATAATAAGTCTGGGTATTTTTGTTCCGTGTCTGTGATTTGATCAGCCAGCTGTTGCAGCGCTGTGTTCACGCACGTGTGTGGCGGGATATAAACACTCACCAGAATAAACAAGGAAAACTCCCGCTGCGAGTAGAAAGGCTTACAGTTAATAAAGAGTGCTTTCAAATTAGGACAAAACATTTTCTTTAACGTTGTTACATCTGTACACCAACTTTAATTGATGTAAAAGCATGTTCCACCGCCTCTCGTTTTCCCCGTTAAATCCGTGATGCGATTCGCTCTGAACAGCTGAAAGCCCAGCAGATGTAATGAGCTGTCTGGTATGGCTTCACTCAGCCAGGTTTCTGTGAAGCACAAGGCAGCAGAGGTTGAAAAGTCCTTGTTTGTACGGGTGAGATGTAGTTCGTCTGTTTTGTTAGGAAGAGAGCGGAGATTCGCTAGATGAATACTTGGAAGTGCTGTTTGAAAGCCGCACCGACAAAGCCTGACCAGCACTCCAGCTCGTTTCCCTCTCCTGCATCTCTTAAACAACACAGCTGCGCTTCCCACAAAATGTCCAGCAAAGCGTCCGAATAGTCAAAAACCGCGAAAAGATTGTCTGGTATGTGCTGCCGAATGTTCAGCAGTTTGTCACTGGTAAAACTGATTGGAAAAAGATTGCTAAACACAGGACAAACAAACAAAAATAACAAAAGAATTGGAGCACTCCACACCGTGGCTGCCATCCGCGGCGCCATCTTAGAATCGAAGTTGTAAGTCACTTTGGATAAAAGCATCTGCTAAATGACTAAATTTAAATGTACATTTTCAAGTTTTAAATGTCATTGCATGTTGACCCAAAGTGATCTGATTAAAACTTCTGTTTCCGTTTTCTCCAATTATTGTTTAGATTCAAGTTTGCAGTGTTCACGTCATGTCAGAATTTTTGTAATTATGAGATGGCAACTCACGTTCGTTGTTCATGTCCGTGGAAAGGTATTCGTTTCCATGGCAACACTCTCTGACCCCCTTGTCCACCTGGTATTAAGATGCGTTTCGGGTGATCTGTTTACATGCGGTCAACCCTAAATACAGGTCTAAACGTGGTCTAAAATGTTTTGTGATCGGATCACAAAAACCACATATGAATGTGGTCAAAAACGCATGTGACCGCATCGCATTTGAGGTGTAAATGCAAATCCATCCTGTATGTGTCCCGGCAGCAAATTAGCGCCACCCCTCACCTGTCAATCAACCCCTGTGCTAAAATAAGAGTTTATAATTTGCCGGCTTTAAAAGGATATAACTGTCCTACTGGAAAATGTAAAAAGGCTGACACATACTGTACACAGTAACGTGGGCTTCATGGATCTTCTTTAATGTGTTTGACATCAACACAGATAAGAGAAGCACAAACACTTGAAGCTCCTTTAATACATGTAATCCACTAAAATAACAGATAATTCTGCTTGATATGTTGCATTTGTGCTTAGATTAATTCAACTGCATCTGGGAGAAACAGTGTGCCATTTTTTTTGCGCTTTCTTTGCCTTTTCTGACTTTGTTGCGCTTTCACATCATGCAGTAACACACTGACAGAGTGATTAATGTATGTCATGAAACAGAGACCCTCACCTCCTAATCCGAACACAAGTGGTCACCGGAGACGCATTTAAGGGACCTGGAGCTCTATTTTCGTGAGTGTGCAATGTGCAGCACAACACACTATGACTGTACGCAACGTCTTATCCAATTTTCATGAGAACACTAATTCTTAGTGCAATTTTCGTGCCAGTGCAAAGCGCAAATGGCCATGGGTGGGAGTTTTTGCGCTACTGTGGATGTTGGCGTGCAAACTGTGGGTGCATTGTATGTAAATGAAGTGACTTAGCGCATGCTTGTACGAAAATACCAAAGCTTCATGGCCATGCCCATTGACTTTCCAATTATGACTTAAGGCAGTGCGTTGCGCATAACGTAGTGCTCTTAAAATAGGGCCCCAGGTGTAAACACTAATTTGTCTCACCTGTACACAAGTGATCGGATCACTCGAGACGCCTCGTAATACCAGGTAGAAACGGGGTCTAAATGGCTTTTTTGTTGATAACAGCAAAATATTTATCACTACATGTATTAATTCACCTCTATTTGTTCTTTCTAGGGCTGTCAATCAATTAAAACATAACGTGAACGCACCATTTGGCCACATCCACACTAATACATATTTGTTTGAAAATACATACATTTAGCTATGTTGAAGCTTCTTGTCCATGCTAGAACAACTTTTGCCTCCAAATAAAAACTTGCTTAATGCATGCTTTAAGAAACGAAGGTTTCGAACTTAAATGGTTAGTGTGTATGTGGCCTTTTTTTGGGATTCTGCTTTGTTCTTTGGATATAAAATATGTAAGAGAGTATGAAACAAAGAGATTTTTTATTGTAAAAATTTGTATTTGTTACCCCTGGGTGTATCTGCCAGACCTTGAAGTGAAATGCCATTCTCAATGGATTTCAATGGTATGTAGCCGCTCTAGTAAATCTAACTATAAATATGGAAATATTTCACATTACGGAGGTAATTTTGGATGTGAATGCCGTTTTCACATTGACTTCAAAGATAACACATTTTAAATAAATTACCTTTTTTTCAACTTGACTATTACAGGTCATTCTTTGCCATTTTGAACTCTACACAACTACGACGCTGTGGCGATTACGAACTTGCTCTCTCAGCATGACACATGCAGACCTCTGGTTTTGTCATGGCATGTTGCATATGTCTTCCTGTATATGAGAGTGTTATTCCCTCTTAAATCAGCTGAGCGAGGTGCCCTGCGTCCGCGGGTGACTGCCAGCCGTAGCAAATGAATTTCGAAAGCTGCGTGGCCACAGATATTTACATTGTGTTAAGACAGCGGAGGGGAAAAGGGTGAAAAAACAAGTGTTAGAAATTTTTTTGGTTTCCTTTGCCTCTTGATTCAGACCCAAGACGTGTCAAGGCCTTGTCAACCTGCCGTGGCATCATGTCAACAACATCTGCTTACAATCTGCTCACAATTATTCAGATGCCCAGCAAGGTTTCATCAAGCGACACCTGTTTATTTCACCACCACAGGAGGAAACGTTTTGGCAGAGTAATGAGTTAAAGACACTGATTTTTACTAAAACACAGACAATTGCAAAGATTCTCATCTGCTTTTATGCAAACAGTGTGTACCACTATGACAAGATTCTGTCAGTCTGCTAGGCCAATTTTGAGGGGGTAATAATTACCACATTCTCCACAGTTTTAGCAATAAATGCGTTGAGTTATTAATAATAAAAACTGTATATACTTTCTTATATGCTAAACTTAGAACTTTTCTGACCCAGGATATATATATATATATATATTTGACAAAGCAAAAAGGAAGAGATAAAATGTGTAACAAGTAATTTTTATTTTCAACAGATTATTGAAGGACCGACTGGAATAACTAGTACCTCAGAAATGCTTATTGATTTGGCTTTCACTAATAGACCAGAAAGAACAATCTGGTTACTGGATTGTCTGACCAAAATATGATTCTGATTGTAAGAAAGCTCACTAAAAGGAGATTTAATCTATCAGCCTACAAGAAGCTAGAAGAGTATAAAATTCCTAATAGTCAGTTAACCAATTTTGAACATGCAATTAAAGAAATCAGTTGGAATGGGCACTTTGTACATAAAAGTATGGCTGATAACTGTAATTCTTTCTATGGCGGAACTCCAAACCACTATACATAGGTTTATGAGGAAAGTGAAACGTAAACCATGTCAAAGACACTATCTACCATGGTTAAATGAAAAAATTTGATTACTCATAAAACAAAGGGATCACGCTCTCAAGATAGCACTCAAGAATAAGGTGGAACATGAGAGACGTTTATTTACCACACTAAGAAATAAGGTTGTAAAAGAGCTCAGAAAGGCATAACATTTTTCATTAAGGCTATTAGTGAAGCAAAGGGAAATGCCAAAGAAATCTGGCAGAATTTAAAGGAATTGACAGGGAAATCTAATACCATAAATAAAACAATAGAATTAAATATAGAGGGGAATGTGACCCAAAATCCAAGTAAGGTGGCAACAGCATTTACTAATTATTTTATTGATTCTACAAAATCTCTGACTCAGAAATTCCCTAGATCAGATTATTCAGTCACTCCCATAAATACTGATGTTCCCATTCTGACTTTAAGAGAAGTGACCAACTCCAAAGTACATATGATTATTTCCTCTCTCAGCTGTTCAAGGGCAAAGGATGTATATGGAATGGATAAAGTATAAATCAAAACCCATAAGGAGGCACTCATTCCTCCTATTTCAAAATTGTATAATTTGTCCATTAATGAAGGAGTGTTTCCAAGTGCTTGGAAAACTGCAATAATTATACCAGTGTTCAAATCAGGTGAACACACCATTATTACTAATTACAAACCCATCAGTTTCACTGTGTGGCCGTCTGACCAGCGTAAATACTGGACAAATCGCATCATTTCATCTTTAAATATGAGATGATCCCATATTTTACGGTATGGGTGGTAATCCTATATGCAGCATATTTTCCTTAATCTTACATGTAGGTTGCCACCCGTCCCATAAAATAACGGGATCATCCCATATTTAAAGATGAAATGATTTGTCCCGTATTTACGCTGGTCAGATAGCATCACGGTGAAATCATTCCAGATCGCCATTATAACACTGATTTAAGTTGGAAATTTTGCCAACGGTGGGTAAGGGACTGTCTGAAAAGTACACACACAACTGTGGATTTTCTTTCTATATAAATGTTCAAGATGTAAAAATTACACAGATCGAACAATGTATGAACACAATCACTGAGTCATAAAAACAAGAAGTACAGGTGCAGAAATAAATAAATAAAAATAAATAAATAAATAATAAATAAAAATACTTATAAACCAACCAAAATATATACATAAAGATAAAGAAGATAAATAAAATAAATATATTTTTTATATATAAAAGATGTATATAAAAAAGTTATCATTTTAGCATAGAAGAAAGGATATAAAATTTGTATCATTTTATTTTTATTTATTATATAAAAAAAAATATTACACAACCCCCCAGTATGAGTGTCGCTTATTGTACAACTTCAAAAGTGGCAACCTTAGCTGCAGATGTAAATAAAACTCTAGATGCAGTTTTTCTTTACTCCTTTCATGTGGTTTGGATGCCATAAAAACTTAAAACCATATCAAGCTATTAGTCTTCACTACCTCCAGACCAGCGGCGTAGCTAGACCCTTGCTGGCCATAGGGAGAACCGAGACTTTTCCTGGTGGGCCGGCCGCGAAAAGCTGCCGAACGGGCGGTGATAAGCAGAAACAGGCTGCCGCTGAATAGACTGGCTGAAGAGGGCCGCAAAACAGTGCTGCAATATTCAGAAAAGGACAGCGCAATGAGCTATAAGCGTAAATAGCACAATACATAGGTCTTAAAATGATAAATCTCACAAAAGTCAAACAAAAATGATCAAACTGTCACTGCCTGTATATGCGATCTGCCCGGGCTGGTTCACATTTCCATGGAGTTACACTGCTGTGTTTAAATAGCCTATTTGGGGTGCCCTGATTTTTAAATGGTTTAAAATCAAATGACATTGAATTTGTGTAATCATTATCCTAAAGTCTGCACACCAGAGCAAAAGGGAAAAAAAAACCCACTGTCTTACCGTTTATCAAGCGTTGAAACTTTGCTTTGTTAAAAACAACCTGGAATCATGTTTAATAACAGTCATGAAACCCAACGCAGGGGTTTCGAGATGCGTTTATAAATTTAAAGTTATTTTTAACTTTACTCGGTGATCCCACAATGCCGTTTTATTGCCACATTGAATAAAATGCAAAAAAATAAGATTTCGATATTTTGCAAATAAAGTAAAAAATTGTGAGAATAAAGTTGTAGCATTAAGAGATTAAAGTCGTAATAGTTTGAGAATAAAGTCGTAGCATTATGATATTTAATGTCATTTGAGAAGTTAAAATTATTCGAATAAAGTCATATCATTTTGAGATTATAGTCAGTACCTGCACTTCTCTAATTTACTCTACAGCGTACTGGCAGTTTTTCTTGTGTACCACCACTTCTCAGAGTCTCCCGGTACGATGTAAAGTCTTTATTTAATGTAAGTCAGTGATGCGATGAGGCCAGCCAATCACTTTTATCTGACCTTCCAAATGATTTTGATAAATTGCGGAAATTTTGCTTTTTATTCTCAAATATTTTCCGTAAAAAGATTATGCGAAGTGTCACTGAACTTTCATAAATCCTGACAAAGTTTAGTTGTATACAGATGTGTGTCAGCTTTCATAATTCTGAACATCCTCAAATCAGCTTGTTCACCGTTTCTTATGATTATTTAGTATATGCACAAGTATATGGCTCCTGTATGCAAAGTATGTGTGCAGGACAAGAAAGGGCTAATTGTCCCCTCATTGAATGGGAGCATAATAAAGAAAAACAGACTTAATGCTCTATTTTCAGTTTTAGGCTGCATTATTTTGTGTAAAAATAGAGTTCAACATTAGATTGCCATTGTTTTCTTATGTGGGTTGATATAGTCAAAGATACAGACTTTATCAGATCTAAATGTTCTTCCTCAGTTTTCATAAACAATAACCCTACATTGTATGTTTTTATTTTCAAAGTAAAGTTAATCAAAACCTATTTGTTATTTGAGGGTGTGAGGACATGTTTGTTCTTCATTTACAGCCAGACCTTAAAATTGTTAATTAAATTTTTTTATGTAATTACATGCTATTTTAATGTAAATAAATGCATATTATTAACAGTTTTGTTTTCATTTTAACATGTTAGTTACAGTAGTGAAAGTAACAGACAAGTTTGCAGCTAGTTTAGATTTTTTATAAGTATATTAACTGCTTAGCAGAAAGCTCACCATCAGGCGCTTGTCTCAAGAAAATAAAAACAAAACAGACACTATCTGAAGTTAATATACATTTATTTACCTTTTAATAGGCTAGCTATATTAGCCTTGAGTTCATATACACAAGGTTGTTTGGAGATGTTCAGTAAAAAGTTTCTTACACGTTAAAGTTAGCAACTTTACCATTAGCATTAATTTAGATTAGCAAAGGAAGCTTGTGTAAAGTTAGCATAATGGTTATATAGTTTTTCAACTCTTGAATATTTCTGTGGTTAGCTGACCTATTGCAGCTGAAGGTTAATTGCGGTGTGCTTATGCAAAGGGACAGTTTTGGCCTATGCCAATATTTTAGTTCGGATGTCAAGTGCTTTGTGTATAGCATTAAACGCTGCAATTCAGTTTAAACTAATCTCCCACTCAGAAGGCTAACTCTCTAAAGATAGGTCTCCATGAAGCACTCTGCATTTTAATTGCCTCAAAATATATTTATTTATATATGAGTTATTTACTAGTTTTATGAAAGGATTAGACAGTAGTTTTAAAGTGTTAGAGGAATATTTCTGAAGCCTATTTTTAAAACCATTAGCTTTTTTCTATTGTGACATTATTTTCATGACAATTATATATGTGACGACATTAGACGACACAATTTTCACACTGGTGTAGTGTTCACATTCAAACCGACTAACACCGGTATTACCGCTGGTTGGATGCTAAGTGGTACTATGGGGGAATTTTCGTTAAGCAATAGCCTACGCAATAACGCAAGGCAGCTTGATTTCAAACTTTGAACTTTATTTTTTATTTATTTTAACTAAAAATTCAAATGCAATGGAAAAAAATTAAGTGCAATTATAACTGTGTTGTTCAACTTTTTGAAAGATGGCTTTTCAACAGTTGTGAAAGGCAACATCTCTTTTGCAACGAACCGACTTCATCTGTGCATTCACTACCGGTCGGGTATTTCGTTGTCCAGGCAAATACATCACTTATTGTGGGTTGTTGCTGGTTTAATGTTGGCGTTTTATTACCTTTCATTCCAGGACCTATTTTAGCTGCTTCAGAAGGGTAATGACTTTGAATGTGTGTGAATAAATTTGTCTTGTTCCCTCTTAGGGAGATATGCAAGAAATATGTTCATGATATTTTTATATTGTCAACCCCCTGGCTGAGGGATTGGTGAATATTCTTGCTTTAGTGATTTTGCATTGAAAATGTAATTCATTTAAAAAACAAAAAACTTAAACCTAAGATTTTTTTCATCAGATAATTTATTATGTTTGCAGGAGTGTTGATTATTCATGTTTTTGAGACATTACAGACATTACATCAGAAATGATCATAATTAATTCTGATTCAAAGTAATGTCCAGCATCATCCAATCACTGTCAACCATGTTAAAATAAATTACACTTTATAAATTCTGAATCTATGTACTGATTATCATTGTCACATGTCTGTCAAACATGTTGAGTGATCCAAACATCATCTGCAGCCTGAAACTGAACTTTTGATCAGATTTTAGGAGTGAATGCACTTAACTGCATAGAGAGCTATAGGATGCTCCCTTGCTCCCTAATTAGTGAATGACTTAACCTCCAGTGTGCTGTCTGTCTGCACTGTTCTCAGAACAGTTTGAAATGCACCTTATTTTCATCTTAACTCCATATAAAGCCTATGAAAGCAAAATTTTTCAACTTTTGGATGAACCCATTTATTCTCAATGTGATAATGCACAGACAGTAAATATAGGAATGCATTTACTAATGTTAATGAATAGAACCATATTGTACAGTGGTAACAAACAAAAATATAACAAAATGATTAAATGAAGCGAAATGACCCACCACAGCGCTCATCCAAGTACTTTATGTTTATCAGCGCACCAAAGTGCGAAAATGAACAAAAAATTTAAAGCAGCTGTGGAGTGGTGGTGGTGGTAGTGGGCTAAAGCACATAACTGGTAATCAGAAGGTTGCTGGTTCGATCCCCACAGTTACCAACATTGTGTCCTTGAGCAAGGCACTTAACTCCAGGTTGCTCTGGGGGGGATTGTCCCTGTAATAAGTGCACTGTAAGTTGCTTTGGATGAAAGTGTTTGCCAAATGCGTAAATGTAAATATTAAACTAAAGACACTTTAGTTTAGTTTAGTTAGAAACCAAACAGGTTTCAGTGAAAAAAATTGAAGAGGTTTCTTACCAGAGGGACTTTTGTTGGCGCTGCGCCCATAGAAGCAGTTCACGGAAATCGATGCCATGGTGTTTGGTCACGTGACTCTGTGTGTCAGAAGTTTAACCCTTAAATTACTACTTAGAGTGTCCTGAACAGTATGCAATGGGTTTAAATGAATTTAAATTATGTGTTGCATATAGCAAATCCAAAATAGCGAGTCCTTGCACGAGGCCACACAAGGATATATATATATATATATATATATATGTGTGTGTGTGTGTGTGTGTGTGTGTGATCTTGTCCATGTCATCTGAGTTATCAAAAAAACAAAACAAATTAACAACAAAAATATTATAATGTTGGTTTAAAAATAGCATTTAGCTACAATATCTGGTATTCCATTAACACGTGTGAAGCACTTGACTCTCAGAACACAGCAATGCTATAAAAAGACTGACTGTGAATAATTTTCATATTTATTAATCTAGACTCACTGTTTCTGTGTGAATGATATATTTAATAATCATTAAAGTATGAAGCTCTTGAAAAGATCTAATTATCAATATCGCACCAACACACATACTTATTTTCAGTTAATTACAACAAGTTTATCTGTTGGTTCCACACAGTGCTCATGGATGGATTGCACTATCGAATAAACAATCTTACATGCATTCAGAACCGTGAGCTAATAAACTGTCCAATTACTGAAACTCTAAGCTCTAACAGGACAGTAAAACAAGTTCACTTTTCTTTTTTATATTTGGCTAGTTCTTGCCAATTAGTTTTTATTTTTACACAGTGGTTTATTATAGAGTGCAACAGTCTGGTTCTGGAATTAAAAATTCCCTTCATTTTCATTTTCTCCATAGGGAATTTAATATTAACCTTTAAAGACAGACTTACCTTGAGCTACGAGGTTGTTAATCGATGGTATATGCTTCTGTTAAAGCCATCAGTCCATGGTATTTTAACTTCATTTAAATAAAACAAAACCATTTAATAGTGCAATTCTTGTTAAAGAACTACACCACCCAGGGTCCTTAAGCGAAACGATCCACCGGTCAGAATTGCGGTGAACAAAGTGCGCCAAAAGAGCTCTGCAGCGACCACCCACCCCATGAAGCACAGTGATTGACGCCATCGAGTCGCTCTCCCTACACTCGCAAATTACTTATTTATTTGTATATATCTCAATATTTTGCAATGAACTTTAAATATATTGTTTCTATACTTAGATTACATCATTCGCAATGCTTCATGGGATTGTAGTTCATTCCCTCATTAAAGACGTTAAGTGTCTTTGCACCTTCGTCTTTTTGTCTGATTTTCAATGTTTGTAATGTTGTGATTCACCTCAGAGCTGGTTGGTTTGGTTCATGGTTAACAATGTTTGTATAAAGGATTTTATGAAATCTCTGTGGAAAAAAATTAATGGGAAAAATACTTCCAGATTTAAGATGGCGGAAAAAGTGGGCAAGCACTGTTGTGCAATTGCGGTATCATAGAGCTATTTTACTTGTCAGTCAAATTGTCTCTTTCTGTCTAAGTGGGTGGTTCTTGGACAGAAGAAGCTGTTATGCTGATAGTCAAAAGTCTGACTACATTAGACTACCCCATAACCTAATTGTCACAACACTTAGTATGCCCATGACATCAACTTATGAGTCAGCACTTACAGTAGATGTTTGCTGACCAGGATAGAAACAAAGTTAAGCGTGCAAAAAAACCTAAAACGCTCAGTTTTGGGAAGTTTCCACTGCATTTTTATTTTTCATTTTCATTATCTGTCAGTGGAGGTATAAATGCCACAAGGATTATAGAAATTACACAGACTCTTTGCTTGCTTGCCCTCCGTGCTTATCCACCCTCTGCTAGCTTCCCTCTTCCATCCGTGGTTGTTAACTCCCAACGGCATTCCCCTCACGCTAGATGGAGGCAATGCTCCTGCGCCCCAGGTCGCAGACAAGCCTGTAACCTGGGTGACTGTCATAGTGTCTAAGGAATTTCTATAATCCCAGAGATCTATTACAGATAGCAACGTTGACACATGCGACAGAGATTAGGAGCAGCAGATACCACTATACTGATTGGCTCTCTCATCCCCTCGGTTGACTCGGGCCATATGGCCATGTAATGCAATGCAGTAATGAATTCTAGCACACAGTCCGAGACCTCTAATTGAGTAGTGTGCAGAGATGTGTACGTATAGACAAATAACTTTAAAAAGGGATTAACCCATCTTAAGCGCTGCTCGGCTTGTTTTTTTTTTCCCCCTTTAATGTTCCTTTTTTGTGGTGCATTGCTCTTCAAAACCCCAGAGCTGATCTTTGAAACAGTCGGTTTGTTCCTGAGGTTTCGATTTGAATGAGGATTATAGTTGCTGGACAGTAACATCAGTTTACAATCGAGGAAGTCCTTCTATAAACATATAGGCTACTTCAGTTCTAAGAAACCGGAGAACGGACACATGATAAGAATGCTTAATATATGGGTGACTGCATCAGTATAAAAATATAATTTTTTGAATTATCACCGTCAACCTGATTACACTGCAAAACATCATTTTCAAATCAGTATTTTTGTCTTATTTTCTGGTAATAATCAAAGAAAAAATCACCTGCGAAACAGAATGGCATGAGATATTAAGTCTTGTTTAGAAAGAAACATCTAACAGAATTTGGCAGTGTTTATGCTTAAAACAAGAAAAAATGAGGGCGTTAATTTCTGCGATTAATAGTTAAACTTTTTTAAATGCTATAAATGCACCCAATCTTTAAACTTCATATACATTTATATACAGTACATATGTAAAATGTGTAAGAATTTTTATTTTATTTTTTTCATAAAAAAACAAACTTGTAATTATAGTCCCACATAAACTTACACAATGTATATCAGGGTGAGTTTCTTGCTGGCACTGCTAAGAACCATGGTATGGTAACTTGATGTTAAAAATGTATTTAAATTAATAGGTGTCATTAATGCTCATTTTATTAGGCTACTATGAAAATTGTTAATACTTTATTATTACTCTAACTAATAAACTAATTCATAATACACAATAAACTGTTAAGCATTGTAGCTAATATGAATGTAGTAATGTTCACGTTAACATGTTATCTTGTATTACCACATACAGCCTACATAAGAATTAATGGTTATTTGTTTTATTTGTGTACTATGTGCTTTTCTGTGTATAGTGAAATTGTTTCTTAGAAATATAAATTGAAATGATTTGATATCACAAGAAAAAGGCACCACAGACAGCAGTAAAAGGCACAAAATACAAAGAAAGAAAAGAGCATAAAAAACCAGCAGGGGTGCAATAACGTGCAGTCATTTCACAAATTTTAATTGCATAAGTTAAATTTAAATGTGTGTGTGTGTGTGTATATATATATATATATATATATATATATATATATATATATATATATATATAATTTTTTATTTATTTTTTCAGCAGGGAAATATATTTACAGTGCAAATTATGGTTACTCCAGAGATGCTTGTGCATCAGACGCTGGAAATATCCCTCTCCTTACTTAAATGGTAAATATTATTGGTTAGCAAATATCCAATCACGTCTGAAGTGAACATTCTGATTAGTGGATCAGCTTAGTCAGACTGTCTGTCTTTCCTTTGCCATCAGTTGCGCTCCGACCGTGTTTAGAGAGAATTTCTGTACACTTTAAAAATAATATATATATATATATATATATATTTATATATATATACGTGCTTTGTTTACATACACCAACAATTAATAATAGCACAGATGGGTGAAAGAACGTGTCCATGATGCGTTTGTGCTCAAATAAACAAGAGGCAGCAGCTGAATGAAAGAGAATTGCTTCTCCCTTTCAGAGTTGTAACTTGACACCGTGTCTTTTAAAAGTGGCGATATAAATGGCAATGGTCAAAGAGTCTGAGTAGTTCATGTTCATATACAAAATAATTTTAAATAGTCCAGATAGGTCCCCTTAGGTGTTATGTTAGGAATAGTTAGCCACACAAGTTCTGCTCTCTCGAACTGCATGCCAGTGGGCGGAGCCAAGGGTGCAATGACACATGTTGTGGGATGTGTAAATACAAATGAGCAATGTGTTGTGATGTTCCAAACACAGATTTCAACACAAGATGTTTCAGCAGGGTGGTAACTACAAATGTCAAATGCTAGACTGGAGAGGAAGTTTTGAGTTCTGAAATTTACAGTATGTTTTTATAGTACAGTTACCTCTTATATAGGTCTAAATATCAAGGGAAATTTGATTCTCCATTTCATGAATGCTTTAACATATAAATATTAAAATAATTAAAATAAATGATGACTAAACAATTTTTTTGCAAGTTCTTTGAGACAAATTATACTCTACATGCAGTATATAAGTAAATATATTTATAATTATATTTTAATATTTGTTTAAATGCACCATGATGAATTGTGATTAATCACAGAAAAATGTGTGATTAATTCGTTAAACTGTTTTAATCAATTTACAGCCCTAGAAAAAAATATATATATTTGCGGGGGTAAGAAAGAAAAGAAAAAGCATATAAATTACTACATTTTGTTAGATTTCCTTTTAAAAAAGACAAAATATATAATTTTGCTTCTCAAGTAAACGAGAGGTCGGTCCAAGGGCTGAAAAGACGGTGACAGACCGGCATGATGACCATGCGATGTGTCCCGCGGCACCATGCCCATCTCGGGACTCGAGTCTGAAGCCAGTGCTGAAGCGGTCTCATATGCATCAACCCGAGCGGGGTGGCCACCGCTGAGGATGCCATATGCCCCAGGAGCCTCTGAAAAATTTTCAGTGGAACTGCTGTTTTCTGTTTGAACGCCTTCAAACAGACCAACACCGACTGGGTGCGCTCGTTCATGAGGTGCACTGTCAAAGAGACTGAGTCCAACTCCAAACCGAGAAAAGAGATGCTCTGAAGCGGGAGGAGCTTGCTCTTTTCCCAGTTGACCCGAAGCCCTAGTCGGCTGAGGTGCGAGAGCACCAGGTCCCTGTGTGCGCACAACATGTCCCGAGAGTGAGCTAAGATTAGCCAGTCGTCGAGATAGTTGAGAATGCGAATGCCCACCTCCCTTAGCGGGGCAAGGGCTGCCTCTGCGAGCTTCGTGAAGATGCAAGGAGACAGGGACAGGCTGAAAGGGAGGACCTTGTACTGATATGCCTGACCCTCGAATGCAAACCGCAGGAAGGGTCTGTGTCGAGGAAGGATCGAGACGTGGAAGTACGCGTCATTCTGGTCTATTGCCGCGAACCAATCTTGATGCCGGACGCTCGCCAGAATGCGTTTTTGTGTCTGCATCTTGAACGGGAGTCTGTGTAGAGCCCGGTTCAGTACTCCCAGGTACAAGATTGGATGCAACCCACCGCCTTTTTTCGGTACGATGAAGTAGGGGCTGTAAAACCCCTTCTTCATCTCGGCCGGAGGGACAGGTTCTATCGCGACCTTCCGTAGGAGGGTAGCGATCTCCAGGCAAGGTAGCAACATTTTCGTCCTTCACCAAGGTGAAGTGGACATCGCTGAACCTGGGCGGACGCCTGTGAACTAAATTGCGTAGCCGAGTCGGACGGTCCGGACCAGCCATCGCGACAGATTGGAAAGCGCAAGCCACGCGTCCAAGTTCCGCGCATGGGGGAGGAGGGGTGGGAGACTGCCGCTGGAGTGCCAAACCTGCCAAATAGAGTGGTGGATGGTGGTCGTGATGATGGCCGTGCACACCGGATATGTGACCCAGGGAACAAGGAAACCACTCTTGCTGAACTCTTGAGTACTGCAGCCACTTGGGCATGCAGCGCAATTAAATGCAAAGGTAACAAAAAGATGGAGAGTTCCTTTACCCTCGTGCAGTTCCTTTAGCACCTTGGTGGACTTGCAGGAGAGCCATGGCGTGCAGAGCGGAGGTGGCATGTCCAGCGGCACCGTAGGCCTTGGCCGTCAGAGACGACATAAACCTACAGGCCTTGTACGGGGGCTTTGGGCACCCGTGCCAGGTGGCAGCACTCTGTGGGCATAGGTGCACCGCGAGTGCCTTTATCCACCGGGGATTGCCGAATAGCCCTTGGCCGCCCCACCATCAAGGGTAGTGAGAGCGGAGAAGCTGCAAAGATTGAAAAGAAAGTGCCTCTCACGACCTTGTCAGCTCTTTGTGCACTTCCGGGAAGAAAGGAACGGGGGCGGGGCGTGGCTTTGAGCGGTGGTGCTAGCCCAGGAACCAATCATCGAGCCGTGAGGGTTCCACTCTAGCTGACACTCGCGGCTGACCGGGAAAGCATGTCATCATCTCCGCATCAGCCTGTGACTGGGAAATTGTCCCCGAAGGGAGGAGCCCAGCTGAGGCTTCCGCATCCGACTGGACAAGCCCACTCTCTGATGCTGCGCTCGAGAGCTCATCACATTCGCGGGCTCCGAATAAGAGGTCGAACTCGCTGTGAGATGAGGCAAACTCATCCCGAAGCCCGATCAGGGCAGACGAGCGTGCTGGGGAATGGGAGGTTCGCGGGGGGATACCCGGCGGAGGCGGTCCAATTGGGGTCCCCAAATCGCCCCCAGTGCTAGCCGTGCTGGCCTCATACCTGTGGGTAAAAGGACCGAAGCGGGGAGCCTCTGGGGTGGCTTGCTTTCTTACGAAGGCGAGCCGTGACCGCATCGTTGCCATGGACATGTCCTCGCAATGAGAACATGACCATCCACGAATGCTGTCTCCGCGTGAGCAGTGCCCAGACACGAAAGACAGTGATCATGACTGTCAGAAGGCGAGAGATAATGAGCGCAACCAGAAATAACACACAATCGGAAAGGCATCTTTAAAAAGACGCATCTTTAAAAAGACGTTCCATGTGTGCCGGTCTTTTAGAGAAATATACTCTTTTAGAGAAATATACTCTTATTTCTGCCGAAGCGCCCAGGGGCATTCTCTGCAGTGCACCAGTGCAGAGGAGGGAGAAGCTGCTGAAATGCGCCATCAGATCCAGCAGAGGTGAATGAACAGTTGTGGGAATTCAGCTCAGTGAGCATGACCGTTCGGCTCCGAAGAGAAAATCTGAATGAGTGGTTGCATACCAGCTCCTTTTATACCCGTATGTCCGGGGGAGTGGCATGCAAATACCACTCGCCAATTTTCATTGGCCTTTTATCAAAGACCAGAGGTGTCTCGGGCTTCCAAGAGTGACCCCTAGTGTCACTACATCGACACAACGTCGAGTGAGTGACAGATAGGGAACTATTAATGTCTTGGTAATACTGTTACTTGGCTAGTTAGGACATTTTCCACCATGATTTTAAATGGCTTTAAGCATGCACCTGGAGTTACTGTTGTCATCTTAGCTGTATACTTGCACTTAGGTCAGCCACCAGCAATACAATCTTTCACTTGTACTTACTCAATGCGGTGCTAATTTTTGTCAAATCATAGTAATGGCATATTGTTGTGAGTTTTCTGGCAATGTAGAGCATTGTGCTTTTAACTGCCAACTAATATAGCTGCAGGACTGAAGAACTGCAACTTGCAAAATATGCAGATAAATAAGTAAATATGTAAAGCTTGCTGCGTATTGTCAAGGTGAAATGAGCATGCTGTTCAGAAACGGAGCTTGCTAAATTCATTATTGACTAACGTGGTGCTGCCAAGCAGCTTCTAATAGGCCCAGCAGTTAAGGCCATACAAGACTTGTTTTCTTTTCACAGCATGCGTGCTATCCCCCATGGGCATCGCACTGATACAATAGATTGCTAACAACACATAACAGCTACAAGGCTGCTGCTAATCACAGTATCGATTCTATAACTCTCCCCATTATAAACTCTTTAGCTTTGTGGGTAGTATTGTATGAATAAAGTAGAGTTGTGGCAGTCTCCAGGGAACGTGATTAAGACTTGCCCACTGCATTTGAACAGCATTTCACTATCGCTAGCATTCAGACCTAGCTTCACATAGGCTCCTTTTACATCTGGCATTAACATGCGTTTTAGGTGATTGGATCACAATCTGATGACACTTGATGTGTAAATGCACCCAAGATGCATTGTTATCAAATCACTGGAAACTAATTTGGATGGGACATATTTTGACAATATTCCACAAAGGTGTAAATGCTAATGCATTACAATATAGAGATACCCCTACGGGTTTCCGCTAATAAAATTTGGTGAAAAAAAATCCGGTCATCTCATTGCAGTGCTTATTTTATGCTGTAACATGACATACATGACATGGTTGCGTTTACTTAAAATTTCCCATAATTTTCCGGATAATTCTAAATGGTGTTCATCTTGACAGATAAAAAAACAACACATTTTCTTTTTATTCTAATACAAAGTACTATCAAAGCCAATATCATCAATAATAATACCCATACTGAAACCTCAATTATTATTTTTTTTATTGCTAATTCTTGAGATACAATGGGTAATTTTAAATATTATTTTTAAAAGTAATATCATTTTTTCATTTATAGTCCTAAACAAAAAAATATTAGACTTCTGTTTTGTTTAGACTATCATTTATTGACAACAGTTACAGAACACTATGGGCGTTTTAGCAACTTTTAATTTGAATAAACTTGTAACGAACGTCACACAAATCCATTAAAATGAATGCCATGTTTAGATTTGACGTTAATTGCAGTTTCTCTGTTTTTCTGACATTACCTCTGTCAAACACAGCTTCTTCTTATTTTAACAAACGCTGAGTGGCGTTAGTTTGTTCAGCATTTCTCCGCGTTAAGATGAGTGGAAGGAGAATAGTTCCTATACAGCACAAATATAACTTGCTAATATAATAATTTTTTCCACTTCGAACCTTATGATAAGCATGAACTTTCATGGTACTAAGTAATAAAATCGCTAGTTAAAAAACAATAACTTTAGAATCTATATTTTTATGCGAGGATTGACATTTCTGATGCAACATTAGTATCGTAAATATCTGCTCATCAATTGCAAGATGTCAGAAAAAGGTAATCCTACAGATTGGCTTCATGTTAATATTTTTACCCAACATTATGTCCGACAATGTTTAAATTTGTTGGTCAATGGGAAGTTTTAACAGTCAAAATATGTGATGTGAGATTACTGGTGTCTCTTTCTCCGGAGATAAATCTAAGAAGCAGGAGAATTTGCTCTTATTTTATCTCATTGCTGTCAATGCAGTAATAGTTATACAAATCTCATTTGTGATTTTTCTTTCCTACAAGCAGATCTTGACAAGTTGAAATGAACTCTGTTGTGGGTGGAAAGCAAGTTATTGCACCGAAGGTACGTTTTTTTTTTCATCATTTTATTTACTCTGGGAAAACTAATTTGGATAAGTTGTTGTTCATAATTATTGCAAACACCTTCACACTGTATGACCTTTAAAGGCCAGCTGCTCAGCTTGAGGTAGTAAACATCTGCATTGACCTAACTGACTGATGCCAGAGCTGTTGAGTTCATTGGTTAAGAGGACGAGTCTCTAGAGTGGATCTTGTACAAGTTGATGCAACAAACAGCCACCAAAGTGAATACAAGCCAGAGGGTCAATGTTTGGCTAGTTAGCTTCAGCAGTTAACCCCTGCTGGTAGATGCCGCAACTATACTATTAAGGGAGGTAAAAGGATATATTTGTTCATTGACAGCCATTTAAGTCAAGCCCATTATAACAGCACGATTCTTGGTGTTCATCTGATAGTCTATTAAAGAATCTCTCACTTATAGGCTGCTTCAATGTACTTGCTACACCATAACATTTTATGGTGCATAGTGCTAACTCAGCACTGTAACCCTTAAAAAACACTATGGTTTTATAGCATCAAGCCAGTTAGACATCCCGCAATAACAACAGATGGTGCCAGATTGCTAATGGTTCGCTAGTTCTCGCGGTGTGCTTTGCGTCTTGTTATTGACCCTTTTAAATCTCGAGTGTTGTAGTGCCAGTGCGCTACATGCGCATTCTCTTAATGGAATGTTTTCTCCACCTTTAAATTATGGACCTGGTTGTCAATGCTGGAAAGATACAGTATATGGACAGTCGTGCCCTTGGTTGATAATGAATATCAGCAAGACTTGATTAGCATGTTTATTTGAATGCTAATAAATGTTGTTTTAGCATGAAATGTCTCCTAGCTGTCTCAAAAGCCTTTTTAGTATTAGTGGAATAGTTTAAAAAGTGTATCTTGGTTATTTACACAAAATGATTTACAGGATAGAAATACTTTAAAAAGATGGGGAAAAGTGCTCAAGCTTACATGATGGTAATATCATAATATTACCATACTGCTTTGTTTTTTCCAAAATAGGATGAGATGTTTTGAAGAAAGACAATCCAGCTAATACCACAAGACGTCACAGAATCCATATAATCTTTTTTTTTTAAATACTTACAGATGTTTGTCCTGTTTGTTATTCCATCTTTAAAAATCATGTGTTTAGTTAGTTATCCAATATATTAAGACAAATATGATAAAAAATATGTATAGTATGAGTGATCAAAATTATGAATTTTTAAGGTGTTAAATATGGTAGTGAGTGTTTTACAGAGAGTCCAGTTAGTGATACGCAAATGGATTTTATTTATCTTTTAGCAGAGTAGAATAATGGTGAAGTTGGACAAGCTAGAAATGATTAAAGCTTATTGGAGTTAAATTAATGCAGTCATTAACCTAAGTGGATAGTTTCATGTCAGAACACATCAAAGAAATAAGTTTCTGGTACTCCCAGCCTCCACAATATTAAAACTGCATTGTTAAAACTTGCTATTAATGTTGTTCTTGACAGTTGTACAGAGGATGTTTTCACTTAAGCCTAATAAGAGCTAATTTTATCCTTAATGATAAAACTCTCAAACTTGTGTGAAGCAGTGTCTTGTAAGATAAAGTGGCCAATATGTGTTGTGTTTCAAATCTACATGATTCACAGCAGCTTAAGATCTCTTCTACTGGATCTTCTAAGGTACTGTGATGATCAGAAACTTGGATTTTGTCACCTAAACCCTTTACGGTTAGCCCTTGGTGGATTAATCGCATTAACTGTTGTCATTCTCTCTCAGATGGTCTTTGTGGACTGCGGTTGGGGTTTTGGATTAATTGGCCTCCTCTATGCAAAGCTGAAACTCTGTAACAGAAATTCAGTGCTGGGAAATATAATGAGTGATTAGAGAAACCTTTCACTGTCACTCAAAGTTTAGCTGGGATAAGTTGGAAAAAATGTAGATGAACCTTTTAATTATTTATTAGTGGTGTAAGCAAAGGCCAGCATCATTAGAGATAGACATTTGAACAAACAATTGGCTTTTTATTTTTTCTTCAATTGTCTGCTTGTCAGAGAATAAGGCATTTTTAGATTCCTGTTTGTTTACTTGAAATAAATAAAGGCAATTTTAGACTTATGTTAGTTTACTTGTAGGCAATAAAGGCAGTTTTAGACTACTGTTTATCTACTTGTAGGAGATAAAGGCAGTTCCCTATCTGTCACTCACTCAACGTTGTGTTGATATAGTGACACTAGGGGTCACTTTTGGGAGCCCCAAACACCTCTGCTTTTTGAAAAACAGCACTCCCCCGGACATACGGGTATAAAAGGAGCTGGTATGCAACCACTCATTCAGATTTTCTCTTCGGAGCTGAGTGATTGCATTCAGTGCACTGAATTCAATTTCTCCCTACCGATCACCTCAAACTGCTGAATTTTACGGTGCATTTCAGCGGCTTCTTCCCCTCTGCACCCGTGGAGTGCAGAGAACACTGGGTGCTTCAGCAGAACAACAAAAAGAGTATATTCTAAAAAAAGAGTATATTTTCAATTCTAAAAGAGCGGCACACACGGAACGTCTTTTTAAAGATGCCTTTCCGTTTGTGTGTGTTATTCCTGGTTGCGGTCATTATCTCTCCGCTTCTGACGACCACGATCGCTGTCTTACGTGTCTGGGCGCTGCCCACGCGGAGACTTCATTCATTGATGGGTCTTGTCCTCATTGAGAGAACATGACCATGGCAACATTGCGGAAACGGAGGCCATTCAACACATCCTGCCCCGGCGCGGCTCAAGACCCCGCACCCCGTCTGCTCATCGCCAAGGGCGTCCTCCTGCAGCAACAGCACCGGCTCCGCCGCAGCCTGCCCCCGTGGCCCGGCCCCGGTGTGGAGCCCACCGCAGGAAGCAGATGCCACCTGTCTCACAGCCGGCTGCCAAGAACCCTAGGGAGGCTTCGAAGCGCCCCTGAGATGAGTGACCCAGGGATGAGGAGACCCGCTTCTACGGAGCTGGTAGACAGACCACTTCAACCCCGGTGGAGGGCCGGGAGGAGAATCTTTTGTTTCATTTTTCGCCGCATACCCAAGAAGCTGCGGTACCCAAAACTTCAACAAAAGAGTGGTTTCCTTGTTCTCTGGGTCACATGTCAGGTGCACACGGCCGTCATCACCACTGCCATCCACCTTCATATTTTGGCAGGTTTGGTGCTCCAGCGCGGACCCCCCCGCCCCTGCATGCCCAGCTGTGGCACAAACATGCCCACACCGGGTTGGTTCCAACGGACTACGGGGACAATGTTCCTCCTCCCCCCTCCTCGACCAATCTTATGGTGGGCGTCAGGAGCCAGGTAAGTGCTTTGATGTCTCTGGACTCAGCACGGCCACAGGGTTCGAGCCCCCTCGACGTGGCACCTCAGGCTCCGTCCCGCTGCGAGGCCCCACCTACCAGTACATCTGACGTGATTATCCCCTTGGTCCCCCTCGCTCGGAGTTTGGACTCATGGCTCGTGCTTTCCAACCTGTCGTGATGGCTGACCTGGACCGTCCGACTCGGCTATGCGATTCAGTTCGCCAGGTGCTTGCCCAGGTTCAGCGGCATCCACTTCACCTTGGTGAAGGGCGAGAATGCCGCTACCTGGCGTGCGGAGATCACTACCCTTCTACGGAAGGGTGCGATAGAGTCTGTCTCTCTGGCCGAGATGAAGAAGGGGTTTTACAGCCCCTACTTCATCGTACCGAAGAAAGGCGGTGGGTTGCGGCCAATCTTGGACCTGCGAGTACTGAACCGGGCCTTGCACAGGCTCCCATTAAAGATGCTGACGCAAAAACACATTTTAGCGAGCGTCCGGCATCAAGATTGGTTTGCGGCAGTAGACCTGAAGGACGCGTACTTCCACGTCTCGGTCTTACCTCGATACAAACCCTTCCTGCGGTTTGCTTTCAAGGGCCGGGCACACCAGTACAAGGTCCTCCCCTTCGGCATGTCCTTGTCCCCTCTCGTCTTCACAACAACGGTAGCATACATCAACCGTCAAGGTGGTCTACGCTCCCGTTGCATGTCACAACTCGCCTGCCGTCTCCTCCTCTGGAGTCACCAGCACCTCAAGTTGCTATGAGCCACTCACATCCCGGGCAACCTCAACACAGGTTACGCTCAGGGGAGAGTGGAGACTCCATCCCCAGGTGGTCCAGCTGATTTGGAGTTGATTTGGTCAAGCACAGGTAGATCTGTTTGCTTCCCACGAATCCTCCCACTGCCCGCTTTGGTAAGCCCTGACCGAGGCACCCCTCGGTATAGACGCGCTGACACACAGCTGGCCCCCGGGATTACGCAAGGTCAGGGAGGTGAGGAGCAGATCATCCTAGTAGCACCCTACTGGCCCACCCAGACGTGGTTCTTGGATCTCACGCTCCTCGCAACAGCACCCCCCCACCCCCGGTGAATTCCTCTGAGGAAGGACCTTCTTTCTCAGGGATGGGGCACCATCTGGCACCCGTGACCAGACCTCTGTAATCTCCATGTCTGGCCCTTGGACGGGATGTGGAAGACCTAAGTGGCCTACCACCCGCGGTGGTAGACACGATTACTCAGGCTAGGGCTCCCTCGACGAGGCACCTGTATGCCTTGAAGTGGCGTCTGTTCACTAAGTGGTGTTCTTCCCGACGCGAAGGTCCCCAGAGATGTGCAGTCGGATCAGTGCTTTCCTTCCTGCAGGAGAGGCTGGAGGGACGGCTGTCCCCCTCCACCTTGAAGGTGTATGTAGCTGCCATTTCAGCACATTACGATGCAGTGGATGGTAAGTATTTGGGGAAGCATGACTTGATCATCAGGTTCCTGAGAGGCACTAGGAGGTTGAATCCCTCCAGACCGTGCCTCATCCCCTCGTGGAACCTCTCTGCAGTCCTTCGGGGTCTACAGGGAGCTTCCTTTGAGCCCCTGGAGTCAGTTGAGCTTAAGGCACTCTCTTTGAAGACTGCCCTCCTGACTGCGCTCACTTCCATCAAGAGGGTAGGGGACCTGCAGGCGTTCTCTGTCAGAGAATCGTGCCTGGAGTTCGGTCCGGGTTACTCTCACGTGATCCTGTGACCCCGACTGGGCTATGTGCCCAAGGTTCCCACGACCCCTTTTAGGGATCAGGTGGTGAACCTGCAAGCACTGCCCCAGGAGGAGGCTGACCCAGCTTTTGCGTTGCTTTGTCCGATGCATGCTTTACACATCTTTAGAAGCTCTGAGCAGCTCTTTGTCTGCTTTGGTGGACAGCAGAAAGGAAGTGCTGTCTCAAAATATAGGATCGCCCACTGGGTTGTTCGTGATGGCATATCATGCTCAGGATGTGCCGCCCCCCGTGGTGTTATGAGCCCACTCTACTAGGAGTGTAGCGGCCTCTTGGGCCCTGACCAGTGGCGCCTCTTTGGCATACATCTGCAGAGCAGCGGGCTGGGCAACACCCAACACCTTTGCGAGGTTCTGCTATCTCCGGGTTGAGCCGGTTTCGTCCTGTGTATTATCAGGTAAGAGCAGGTAGGTTCTGGGACAACTGGCCAGGTGTACCGCTTGTGCATAGCACCTTTTCCCTCCCTTGAGGTGAAGACGTGTGCTTTTGACCCCCAGTCGTGTTCACAAGCTGTGATCCCTGGATGACTTTCCTCCTTAGCCCTGTGGCAGATGAGTTTGCGGAGAAACTCGCTGCCGGCCCAGTACATGTGCTAATTAGGCCCTGTACTGGGGTAGGTGCTCCACATGTGCTGGTTCCCCATAGGTGACCCCATGTGATATCTTCCGCTAAATCGTTTCCCTGTCAGTAAACTGCGTCTTCCTTGGGCAGAGACCCCTCTGCCCCCGGTCACCATGTTTGTAGAAACGCCTCCCCCCTCGGTTAGGACCTACCATGCGACTTCTCCACATGACATACTTCCGACAAGACTCGGTAAGACCATGTGACGTATTTCCACTCAAAATACCCCCCCTCTTCTCTGGGTGGGGTGTGGTCTCTGCAGTGTCTTCCCCTTGGGAGTGACACCCCCCCGACGTAGACATCTATGGCCCCCAGTCGGTTAACAAATTCCACTCTTTTTGGGGAGAAAAAAGAGGAAAAGAGGCCACGGCTGGGCTAGCCTGTCCCTATTGTTGGGCAGTTGACTTGTTCCCAAAGGACCGTTCTATGCTCATAAGAGCATTGGGGGAGGTTACGTGACGGCCTGGTGCGCTGGGTACGAGGCACACAGCGGTCTGCCCGTCTGGCACTGCCAGTCCACGTAACACAGTTCAGCTAGTTGTTGCATTTTGTATAGGGACCCCTAGTGTCACTACATCGACACAACTTTTCGTTCCCTCCATTCCCCCATACGAAAGTAACCAGGGCGTTTTAGATTACTGTTTGTCTACTTGTAGGAGATAATGGCAGTTTTAGACTACTGTTTGTCTACTTGTAGGCGATAAAGGCAGTTTTAGACAACTGTTTGACTACTTGTTGGAGATGAAGGCAGTTTTAGACTACTGTTTGTCTACTTGTAGGAAATAAAGGCAGTTTTAGACTACTGTTTGTCTACTTGTAGGCGATAAAGGCAGTTTTAGACAACTGTTTGACTACTTGTTGGAGATAAAGGCTGTTTTAGACTACTGTTTGTCTACTTGTTGGAGATAAAGGCTATTTTAGACTACTGTTTGTCTACTTGTAGGAAATAAAGGCAGTTTTAGACTACTGTTTGTCTACTTGTAGGCGATAAAGGCAGTTTTAGACAACTGTTTGACTACTTGTAGGAGATAAAGGCTGTTTTAGACTACTGTTTGTCTACTTGTAGGAGATAATGGCAGTTTTAGACTACTGTTTGTCTACTTGTTGGAGATAATGGCAGTTTTAGACTACTGTTTGTCTACTTGTAGGAGATAAAGGTAGTTTTAGATCACTGTTTAACTACTTGTAAGCAATACAATCTTTTTTAGACTACTATTTCTTTACTTGTAGGAGATAAAGGCTGTTTTAGACAACTGTTTGTCTACTTGTAGGAGATAAAGGCAGTTTCAGATCACTGTTTAACTACTTGTAAGCAATAAAGGCTTTTTTAGACTACTGTTTCTTTACTTGTAGGAGACAAAGACCGTTTTAGACAACTTTTTAACTACTTGTAGGCAATAAAAAAAGATTAACTACTGTTTGTATATTTGTAGGAGACAACTGTTTAACTACTTGCATTGCAGTAGCTAATGAGGTGAAAATTGGTAACATTTGGGGCCCCACAACAAATTTTAATCTGTACTTTTTAATATAAAAGGGGCCCAGACCAAAATACAGTCAGAGGGCTCAGAATTCTTTGCTAGTAAAATTGTCAAACATAATTTTTTATGTTAAAAATTTCTCTGAAAAACACTTTTAAATCTGTGACCTCTATCCGTCATTCTCATTTCTTTCTTTGATTTTCAGACAAATGGGTAGGTTAAGCGTCTCGCTCTGCAAATGTAAATCAGTCCAGGAAAGATTAAATGGCAAGAATCTGTTTCACCCATCAGTCCACAGCGTTTAACTCCATATCTGAATTCAAAGATTTACAGGGATTCCTCATAAAACCCATTGAGACTGGAAAGTGAAATTAGCCTAAAAACTTCTCTTTCTCAATATCTCTCTTTCTCTCTCTCTGGAAAACTTGGGGTACAAAATCCCACTGACTGAATCCACATAAACACATTTTTGGGAAAAGAGAATCACTTTTAAACCCTGACTTTCTGTTTTTCTTCTCTTTTCTGAATGTTTAATCTTTTACCTCCACAATCAATATTTAGTGGTTTGATACAGTGTAGAATTACTTTTCTAAACGATCATGCTAATTTTTACCTGGCAGATGATAAAACGGATAATAAAACCCAATTCCACACTTACATTGAAGGAGGGACCCGAGTCATATCTACAGACCAGAATATCAGACAAGTACACTCACGGAGAAGTTCTTATTTGTTCTTCGTTCGGAGCCAAAAATAAATTTGAAACAACTTAGCAATGACATACTATTTGTGAACATTCAGACACCCGCTACACTGCTGCATTTACAGGAGCATGTACATTTGAGGACACACACGACATGTAAACCTTACCTAATGTCACATTAAAATGTGTTATCAATGCCTTAATATCTCATTCTATGAATAGAATTCACACAAGGTCAGTAAAAGATGTGTTTTTTAACCACTCGATAATGATTTCAATTAATATAAATGCAATAGAAACTGCGCAATTTGTTTTGTTTACATTCTGAATTCATGGCGCTAATGCACTAACATGCTATACACAGCCATAATATGCACCAGTTACACTTATTGTAATTTATGATGACACTGATACTACTGCAAATATTGGTGTATAAAAGAGTGTTAATGGGCAGAATACAGACAAAAGAATGATGATAAAAGAGAGGCATATCTCACTTTAAGCAGATGTGCGAATGGCTTTTGGCTGCAAATGGCATATGAGTGAAGCAATATATCAAACAAGAGAGTGAATGGGCACTTAAGAGTATTTGAATAGATTAGATTCCTTTTTTTAGACTATTTAAACATAAAAATAGCATAACATGGTCTTGGATCGGTCTCTACGTGAACAATCGTACAAATGCAAGTAAGTTTGCACCAGCCTGTAATAATGCCTTCACATGCAACCGGAATTATCGTAAATATGAGTTTCCCACTCTGAAGTTGCACTTAAGTACAAACTACCCCTAAAGTCATAATTACGACAAGTAAACTCTGAGATAATTTTGATACCAGAGCTTCGAGTTGGGATTTAATCTTTCAACATGGCGGAGGAGAGTTCATTTATTTGACCAAAATTCCATTATCGTCAGCAAGCTAACTGAGTTATATGTATTATGGTGTCAAAATAAATGTTCCTCAAGAAAATTGTATGAATGAACCTGCCGTCGTCCATGTTTCTTGTTATTTCCGACAACAAAGCGCTTGAATGCGATGTACCCGTAATTACCACTTCAGAAGTGGGAAGTAGGATAATTCCAATAGCACATGAAGGCATCATTACTCTGCATGATGGTGTGTTCATGTTGACTGATTTTAACTGACTGAACAGGAATTAGTTGTCAGCCTCAAAGTAGGTGGAGCTTCAGGTCACACCTATCGATGATGTGGACCAGTGGCAGTAAGAAGGTATTTAGCAGCCAGTAAGAAGTTTTCCTGAAAGTTTGCCCTGGCAAGCGGTTACGAACCACCAAAACGAATGCAAAAACAACTCAGTTTTGGACAGATTTTGTTCTAAATGACGTCACACCCGTTCATTCTCTGCCTGGCTTTTGGGGGTGGGCCGATAAAGTAACCACCAAGAACATTCTAGCAACCACTTAGAATACCTTAGGAACCGCACAGTTACTCAAGCACCACTCACATTTTCTTCAGAATACACAGTATTCCCTATGGGGATAAATAAAGTTTCTATTCTAGTCAAACAGTATTCCTTTCATTTCCTTTCACACGTGAATAAATCAAACATGATTTTTTTTTTTACACCTCACTAGATTGTAAAATCTTGCTTCTGATTTTAACGATTCATTATAAATGGAAACGGCACACAAGTCAAAACCCCATGAGGTATTTCTCACTGGCTTTCGCTGAGAGTAAATGCAGCTGGGAAAACATAGACTAATGCTCTTTGAAATATGAGCTATGAGATTGTTTTATTAGGTACCTGTCTGAAATAATTTACCTCTCCCTTTCATAAACTTTTGCTGTGTTTAACTGCCGTTGCTGAGAAAAATATAGCAAGTTGTTAAAAAAGTCTGTTACGAAAAGTGGTTGTAAAGTGAAATCTTGACCACTAAAGAATACGGGTCAGCGGCGTTCCTGCTTTCATGTAAATCTGAGAATTACCCTCGCATGTGTTGACTCCTCGTAAAGCTGTACGATTGCTTAGTCAACATTATACACAGAGTCTTTAATATGAAATATAACTCTGCCTGTCGTACCAAATGTTGACATATAACCCTTCTGAAAAAGGACCGTAATGATACCATGGTACAGTGACGGTATAAGGTTGTAATAACATGGTACTTTGATTTATAAAACAGATAATTAACGCAAATTTCTGATTGGATGAGCCTTGTTTTAAGCCATTGTAAAATGCAAATAAACACACATGACCGCATATTCTACAGTATATTAACGCACCAATTTGTTATGTTTTTACGTTTTTTCAAACATAAACAGCCTACAATTAGGCTAATAAACTGTATTACCTGGCAAAAGAATAGTTTTTTTCTGATAGTTAATTTTAATAAAAAGCTATATATAGTAAAATATACTGTATAGTGTTATAATATATAATATTATTAATAATACTAATATAGTAATTTATAAACATAAAAATAATTGGTAATGTATATATATATATATATATATATATATATATATATATATATATATATATATAAAAATATATATAAATTATTTTACTATTATTTTACTTATATAGTTTATATATATATATATATATATATATATATATATATATATATATATATATATATATATATATATATATAAAGTAAAATAAGTAGTAAAATAATTTATAATATTAATGATATTATTATGATTATTAATATTATACTGTATATTTATATTGTCCTTTATTATAATGCTGCTGCCACCATTTTATTAAAGTAATTACGCAAGTTGCTATGTTTCTTGGCAACCGTAAACGGCCTACAATTAGGCTAATGAACTATATTACTTGCTGAAAAATTTTTATGTTCTGATTATTAATATTAATAAATATTAATAATAGTTATATAGTTAATAATATATAGATAAATAATATATATAAATATATAATATATAATAAAATATAGTATATATTGTAAAATAAAAAGTAACAATGTATAATATTAATAATAATAATTTTATTATAATATATATATATATATATATATATATATATATATATATATATATATATATATATATATATATATATGTTGTCTTTTATCATAAAGCTGTTGCTGCCGTTTTATAAAAGTAATTCAGTAAACAGCGAACTGAAAAACTAATGAACTAGAATGACATATGTATTGTTTATTCTGACAATTATATTACTACATGTAAATATTTACATTTATCATTGGTGTCTTTTATCATATTGTTGTTTCCACCATTTTATAAAACAAATATGCCATTTGAGTCTGTGCATTTAATTGATTTTACCATGGTTAAGGAGGTCTTAGGCACTAATATTATTTTATTGATATACCATGGTATTTACAGTATATGCTATTCCAAAACACTTTAAAGAATACTGTGGAATTACCTGTTTACTTTTTTGTACGTGAAACAGAGCTGCTTGATTGGATATGCAAATCTGGATTTCTGAACTGCTCAAATCACTAAACAGCCTCTAAATGTGCATTCAGCACTTCCATGCTTCAACAGGCAATTTATAACAGGTAAGAGTGTATTTTAATTATTCTTTTTCTTTTAAAATTCTGTCTGATTGCTTTTTCCTCTGATTCTTGTGAAAACATCGTTTTGCCTATTACCCAATTAAAATGGGGCTAAGAGGTTGAACAGAGAGAAGCGTGAGCAGCCCTGCAGGATTGCATCCAACTCTGAAAACTGCAACTGGATTTCCAATGATTTCATTTGGATTTAGACTTCATGCTTCAGAGTGTATTCTAGTGAGTCTATGCTTTGAGTCTAATTCAAGACCACTGAGAAAATCCTTTCCATTCCCATACTGCAACATTTGAGGGACGGATTTCCAAGGCAAATTGCTGATGTAATTTTTCCTATATAAAATAAGAAGTTTAATGTAAATCTATTATGTAAAGAAATCTAGTTAATATACTACTCCTAAACACTAAAAAGAAGAAACATACCGTGATTTGGCCAAGTAGTCATCTTCTTCGTGGATCAATATTCTTGTGGGTTTTTTTTTTTTGGAACAACATTTCTATTAACCATTCATTTTTTGTCAGATTTTTTGGGGTCATTGTAGTGTTGCGGTAAAGGTTAGGACTATGTTTGTTAAATAAGGACAATTGATGTTGGTCGAAAAACATGTCCAGATTGAGGGAATCCCACAAAACCTGTCAAGAATATGATCAGGTCACATTTCACTGCAAAATCAAATTAAATAAATGAGAAATTATATTTCACATAAACAAAACAAAGCCTATTTATAGTACCATTAAGTTTATTTGCATTGTGACATTATTTCATGACAATTAGGCTAATTTACATATCAATAAAAAAATCTTAATCTAGGTTTTCTTTATGCTATTTATTATTATAATTAAAAGAATTTGAAGAGAAGTGTGGCCATGTTTTTGTGAGATTCACCCACTTGGCTAAATTACAGTCAGCTAAAACGTAATATGTAAATGTCCATTCATGTTACCGATTCCTCCTTGATATTGTTGATAAATTTGTCTTAAATGTTCTTGACAGAAGCATTAACCTCAATGTCAAAGCTCAGATTCACTACATGGAGTGAAAATATGCCGGCAAAGAAAAAAATATCACACATTTAAATAATAAATGAGAGTCCAGGCCCTGCTTTTCTCCTCAGGTTGCAGGAGGTGATGATGTATGGAGCCCCAGCGGGGACACACAGGATGGCTAGATGAGCCTGAACTAAGGCAGTAAGAGGAAGTGGATGGAAAGCTGAGCTGAAAAAAGCATGTCCTCTGACAAAAAGCCTGACATCTGCCTTAGTGACACTGTCTTTATTTCATACAAGTAAACAAACAGTAGTCTAAAACAGCCTTTATCTTCTACAAGTAGTAAAACTGCCTTTATGGCCTACAAGTAGACAAACAGTAGTCTAAAACTGCCTTTATTGCCTACAAGTAGACAAACAGTAGTCTAAAACTGCCTTTATTGCCTACAAGTAGTCAAACAGTAGTCTAAAACTGCCTTTATCGCCTACAAGTAGTCAAACAGTAGTCTAAAACTGCCTTTATCGCCTACAAGTAGTCAAACAGTAGTCTAAAACTGTCTTTATTTCATACAAGTAAACAAACAGTAGTCTAAAACAGCCTTTATCTTCTACAAGTAGTAAAACTGCCTTTATTGCCTACAAGTAGACAAACAGTAGTCTAAAACTGCCTTTATTGCCTACAAGTAGACAAACAGTAGTCTAAAACTGCCTTTATTGCCTACAAGTAGTCAAACAGTAGTCTAAAACTGCCTTTTTCGCCTACAAGTAGTCAAACAGTAGTCTAAAACTGCCTTTTTCGCCTACAAGTAGACAAACAGTAGTCTAAAACTGCCTTTATCGCCTACAAGTAGTCAAACAGTAGTCTAAAACTGCCTTTATCGCCTACAAGTAGTCAAACAGTAGTCTAAAACTGCCTTTATCGCCTACAAGTAGACAAACAGTAGTCTAAAACTGCCATTATCGCCTACAAGTAGACAAACAGTAGTCTAAAACTGCCTTTATCGCCTACAAGTAGACAAACAGTAGTCTAAAACTGCCTTTATTGCCTACAAGTAGTCAAACAGTAGTCTAAAACTGCCTTTATCGCCTACAAGTAGATAAACAGTAGTCTAAAACTGCCTTTATCGCCTACAAGTAAACAAACAGTAGTCTAAAACTGCCATTATCGCCTACAAGTAGTCAAAAAGTAATCTAAAACTGCCTTTATCTTCTACAAGTAGACAAACAGTAGTCTAAAACTGCCTTTATCGCCTACAAGTAGTCAAACAGTAGTCTAAAACTGCCTTTATCGCCTACAAGTAGACAAACAGTAGTCTAAAACTGCCTTTATCGCCTACAAGTAGTCAAACAGTAGTCTAAAACTGCCTTTATCGCCTACAAGTAGTCAAACAGTAGTCTAAAACTGCCTTTATTGCCTACAAGTAGTCAAACAGTAGTCTAAAACTGCCTTTATCGCCTACAAGAAGTCAAACAGTAGTCTAAAAAGTCGTTTATCTCCTACAAAAATATATATGATCGCAGCATCCATACTTATAAGGTCCAGTGTAGTAGTCACTGCCACTGTTAACAATTACTAACCCTCAGCGGACACCATTGCTTCTATTGGCTCTTGAGTAACATGCAGATGTCAACATTGAGTGTATTTAGACTCGTTATCTTACACTATCTACAGCATATATAACCCAACAATGTGTACAACTTGATCAAGGGGAACTCAACATGTTGCTGTTGCACCTTCTAGCACGACATAATCGCGTTCACATAATCAATGTTGAGTGTGATTTGGAGGTTGTATTTGCCCTCTGACATTACATTTTTACTCCACTGACTGTTAGGTTTAGGGTTAGGGTTGGGGTTTGGGTTAGGGGGTAGAGTTAATAAAATATGCCTTCCTCTTCACTGAATGACATAATTTACAGTTCAGAACAACTCACTTTTGACACCCCTCTGTCGATATTTCACCCGTAAACTGGAGCTCAAACTTGTTTACTCCCTATTTTCAACAACACATCCAGCTTCGGCCACTGGGGGCAGTGGTTAGAATTTTGGTAAGCAGAGAGTGATTTCAGCTGTAGAACTTTTGTAAACTTTTGTAAACTTTTTTTTTTTTTTAATCAGTGAAAGGTCATAAACAGTTTAAACAAAACCTCATTGACTCGAGATTTTTGCCCATTAAACTGATGTTCTTTACAGCACTTTCAGTGTCTTCTGTGCATGTCTGTTGACATTTTGATGCCGAAACCAGGTAAAAACTTGATGATTTAAAATCATAGTCTGGTTTTAAGAATGAGTAGATCTTTTTATAGTTTTCAGCATATTGTTGTGCTTGCCTGGTAATGTTTGCCTTTTTATTTGGTCTTTTATATTGTAAAAGAAATGCAAAGACACTTTACTATGAGTTTATAATTGACATTGCATCCAAATATAAAAGAACAGATAAAAAACAACTATCGCAGCATCTACACTTACAAGGTCCTTTGCGGCAGTCTCGAACGCTCTGTTAACAGTCACTAACCCTCAACCACTGTCAGTATCACTTCTATCAGCTCTCGGCTAACACGTGCAGGTGTCGACACTGTCCGGCGCTGTCTGTAGCGTGCTGTGGACTCCTCATTCTCCCCGCTGAGTCACAGATGCTGATGCGAGGTGTGGTGGTCTCTCTCTCTCTCTCTCTCTCTCTCTCTCTCACACACACACACACACATCTTCACTTCAGGCTCTTGACAGCTTCCTCAAGTTCATCACCCCCAGTAGGCCAGTCGACTCCAGACTTTAGCAGCATATGGTAAATCACGTTCACGTAGGGCAGCAGTACAATAATTGATTTGCTGCCGCAGAAACAGAAACATTTTAAAGGAATAGTTTTTCCAAAAATAAATTTATTATAATTAACTCACCTAATTTACCACCAGATTCCAAAAAGTACCTTAGAAGCACCACTGTGATTGTGGCGACATTTTTGTGAAATTACGTTACGTGGTTCATTACACGTATTGTGGCAATTTCGAGGTACAACTGCTGCGATATGTACAACTAACCATTTAAAAGTCATTTAGCAAAAATAGTGGGTCAGTGAACTGGACTTCTGGTGAGGTATAGATAGCGTACTTTTGCTAACCCTCAAAACAATTTCTCAAAGAAGACATTTGAAAACCTGGTATCTTATAAAGACTAGATGGGAAAAAAAAGTTATACAGTACCACAAAGAAAGATATAATCAAGGAAAAGCTATGCAAGAACATACACTTCTGAAACTGTCTTTAGGTACTTTTTGTTCTTTGAATACATTGTGAAAAAAATGAGCTGTGAAAAAGGTTGTTCAATGAACGGGTGAACAAATCACAAAATATTTCAGTTTTATAAAGATTTTCATCAAAACGTCATGGTTACTGGTGTAACCTCCGTTCCCTGATGGAGGGAACGAGACGTTGGTGTCGATGTAGTGACACTAGGGGTCACTCTTGGGAGCCCGAGACACTCTGGTCTTTGATAAAAGGCCAATGAAAATTGGCGAGTGGTATTTGCATGCCACTCCCCCGAACATACGGGTATAAAAGGAGCTGGTATGCAACCACTTATTCAGGTTTTACGCTGAGGAGCCGATATAAGGTCCGGCCATTTCAGCGGGTAGTTCAGCGTTGTGGCAGGTGGGACCAACGTCTTGTTCCCTCCATCAGGGAACGGAGGTTACACCAGTAACCATGACGTTCCCTATCTGTCACTCACTCGACGTTGGTGTCGATGTAGTGACACTAGGGGTCCCTATACAAAACGCCACAAGGCTGAACGGTGTTACGTGAACTGGCGGTGTGCGGTGGGCAGACTTGCTGTGTGCCTCATAGCCAGCACACCAGGTCGACACGTAACCTCCCCCAACACAGTTATGAGTGTCGAACGGCCCTTTTTGGGGACAAGTCGACTACCCAAAGATAGAGACAGGCTTAACCCAGTCATGGCCTCTTTCCCCTTGTATTTTTCCACTCCCTAAAAAAGAAGGGGGATTATCCGACTGGGCCGCCAGGTCTAGTCGGGGGGTGTCCCTCCCAAGGGGAGGACACCGCGGAGACCACACCTCGCCCCAGGAGAGGGGGGGATATTTAATTGGAAGAATACATCACATGGTCTTTCCAACCATGTGGAGAGCCTTCAAGGTAGATCCTGCCCAATGGGGGAGGAGTTACTACAACATGGAGACTGGGGCAGAGGGGCTAGCAGGGAAACGAATTAGCGGAAGATATAGATCGCATGGGGTTAGCCTTACAGGGAACCGCCACATACGGAGCACCTACCCCAGAACCGGGCTATTAGTTAGCACGTGTACTGGACCAGCAGCGAGTCTCTCCGAAGACTCGACTGCCACAGGCCTCGGAGGAAGTCAACCAGGGAACAAATTTTGTGAACACTACTGGGAATTAACAGCACACATGAATACATGTGTGCAGTAACACTACTGGGAATTAACAGCACACATCTTCAGCTCAAAAGGAGGTGGAAGGCGCTATGTGCAAGCGATACACCCGGCCGGCTATCCTGGGCTTATTCACTTGTTGCGTGCCACTACCTGGGACGAAACTGGTTCCACCCGGAGGTTGTAGAACCTTGCAAAGGTGTTGGGTGTTGCCCAGCCCGCTGCTCTGCAAATGTCTGTTAGAGAGGCACCCCTGGCCAAGGCCCAAGAAGCCGCTAGACCACGGGTAGTATGGGCTCATAGCCCTACTGGGGGCAGCATGTTTTGGGCGAGATATGCCATAGTTATGGCGTCAATGAGCCAGTGGGCGATTCTCTGCTTGGAGACAGCGCTTCCTTTCTGCTGTGCACCAAAAGCAGACAAAGAGCTGCTCAGAGATTCTAAAGCTCTGCGTGTGATCCAAATAGATGCGTAAAGCATGCACCGGACACAGCGACAACAGGGCTGGGTCTGCCTCCTCCTGGGGCAGCACTTGCAGGTTCAGCACCTAGTCCCTAAAGGAGTGGTGGGAACCTTGGGCACATAGCCCGGTCAGGGTCTCAGGATCACGTGAGAGTAACCTGGACCGAACTCCAGGCACGTTTCGCTGACAGAGAACGCTTGCAGGTCACCTACCCTCTTGATGGAAGTGAGCGCAGTCAGGAGGGCAGACTTCAAGGAGAGTGCCTTAAGCTCGGCTGACTGCAAAGCTCAAAGGGGGCTCTCTGTAGACCCTGAAGAACTACAGAGGTCCGATGAGGGAACGAGGCGCGGCCTGGAGGGATTCAACCTCCTGGCACCTCTTAGGAACCTGATGATCAGATCATGCTTCCCTAAGGACTTACCATCGACTGCGTCATAGTGTGCTGCTATGGCAGCAATGTACACCTTCGAGGTGGAAGGGGACAGCCTCCCTTCCAACCTCTCTTGCAGGAAGGAAAGCACTGATCTGACTGCGCATCTCTGGGGGTCTTCCCGATGGGAAGAACACCACTCAACGAACAGACGCCACTTAAAAGGCATACAGGCGCCTCGTAGAGGGAGCCCTAGCCTGAGTGAACGTGTCTACCATCGCAGGTGGGAGACAGCTTAGGTCTTCCGTGTCCCGTCCAGGGGCCAGACATGGAGATTCCAGAGGTCTGGCAGCGGGTGCCGGATGGTGCCCCTTCCCTGAGAAAGAAGGTCCTTCCTCAGGGGAATTTGCCCGGTGGGAGCTGTCGCGAGGAGCGTGAGGTCCGAGCACCATGTCTGGGCGGGCCAGTAGGGTGCTTACCAGGACGACCTTCTCCTCGTTCTCCCTGACCTTGCACAGGGTCTGTGCAAGCAGGCTCACTGGGGGAAAACACATTTGCGAATGCCAGGGGACCAGCTGTGTGCCAGCGCGTCTATGCCGAGGAAGGCCTCGGTCAGGGCGTACCAGAGCTGGCAGTGGGGAGGATTCTTGGGAGGCGAACAGGTGCACCTGTGCCTGTCGAATCGACTCCAAATCAGCTGGACCACCTGAAGGTGGAGTCTCCACTCTCTCTTGAGGGTAACCTGTTGTGACGGCGCATCCGCCGAAGTGTTGAGGTTACCCGGGATGTGAGTGGCTTGCAGCGACTTGAGGTGCTGCTGACTCCGTTGGAGGAGACGGCGGGTGAGTTGTGACATACAGCGGGAGTGCAGACCGCCTTGGCGGTTTACATATGCTACCGCTGCTGTGCTGTCCGTCCGAACTAGCACGTGCTTGCCCTAGATCAACGGCCGGAACCTCCTCAGGACGAGCAGAATTGCCAGTAACTCGAGGCAGTTGATGTGCCAACGCAGCCGCGGACCCGTCCAGAGGCCGGCAGCTGCGTGCCCGTTGCAAACAGCACCCAGTCCGTTTTGGAGGCATCTGTCGTGACCACGACGCGCCTGGAGACCAGTTCTAGGGGAACACCTGCTCGTAGAAACGAGAGGTCGGTCCAAGGGCTGAAAAGACGGTGACAGACCGACGTAATGGCCACACGGTGAGTCCCGTGGTGCCATGCCCGTCTCGGGACTCGAGTCTGGAGCCAGTGCTGAAGCGGCCTCATATGCATCAACCCGAGCGGGGTGGCCACCGTCGAGGATGCCATATGCCCCAGGAGCCTCTGAAAAAGTTTCAGTGGAACCACTGTTTTCTGTTTGAATGCCTTCAAACAGGCCAGTACCGACTGGGCGCGCTCGTTCATAAGGCGTGCCGTCAGGGAGACCGAGTCCAACTCCAAACTGAGAAAAGAGATGCTCTGAACTGGGAGGAGATTGCTCTTTTCCCAGTTGACCCGAAGCCCTAGTCGGCTGAGGTGTGAGAGCACCAGGTCCCTGTGTGCGCATAACACGTCTCGAGAGTGAGCTAAGATTAGCCAGTCATCGAGATAGTTGAGAATGCGAATGCCCACCTCCCTTAACGGGGCAAGGGCAGCCTCTGCGATCTTCGTAAAGACGCGAGGAGACAGAGACAGGCCGAAAGGGAGGACTTTGTACTGATACGCCTGACCCTCGAATGCGAACCGCAGGAAGGGTCTGTGTCAAGGAAGGATCGACACGTGAAGGTAGACCCGAAGGATGCGTACTGCCGCGAACCAATCTTGATGCTGGACGCTCGCTAGAATGCGTCTTTGCGTCAGCATCTTGAACGGGAGTCTGTGTAAAGCCCGGTTCAGTACTTGCAGGTCCAAGATTGGCCTCAACCCACCGCCTTTTTTCGGTATGATGAAGTAGGGGCTGTAAAACCCTTTCTTCATCTCGGCTGGAGGGACAGGATCTATCGCGTCCTTCTGTAGGAGGGTAGCGATCTCCGTGCAAGGTAGCAGCGTTTTCGTCCTTCACCAAGGTGAAGTGGACACCGCTGAACCTGGGCGGATGCCTGGCGAAGTGAATCACGCAGATGAGTCGGACGGTCCGGACCAGCCCTCGTGACGGATTGGAAGGCGCAAGCCATGCGTCCAAGTTCCGCGCAAGGGGGACCAAAGGGACATCATCGGATGTACCGACAGGTGGGGCCTCGCGGCGGGGGCGCAGCTCGAGGTGCCACACCACGTCGTGGCCGTGCTGAGTCTAGGGACATCGAAGCACTTACCTGGCTCCTTGTGACCACCCCCAGAACAGCCTGGGACGGGGGAGGAAGAGGCCTATCCTCGTGACCCGTGGAGACTGTCACATTGGGGGCGGATTTGTGCCACAGTTGGGCGCTCAGGGGTGGGAGACCGCCGCTGGAGCGCCAACCTGCCAAATGGAGTGGTGGACAGTGGTCGTGATGCCAGCCGTACACACCGGATACGTGACCCAGGGAACAAGGAAACCACTCTTGCTGAGCTCTTGAGTACTGCAGCCACTTGGGCATGCAGCGCAATTAAATGCAAAAGGTAACAAAAAGATGAAGATCTGTTTACCAGCTCCAGAGCAGCGGGTTTCGTTGTCCCTGGGTCGCCCGTCTCAAGGGCGCTTTGAAGCCTTTCACGGGTTCTGGGCGGCTGTGAGACGGGTGGCGTCTGCTTCCTGCGGTGGGCTCCACGCCGGGGCCAGGCCAAAGGGGCGGGCTGCGGTGGAGCTGGTGCAGTCACCGCAAGGGGACGCCCTTGGCGATGAGTAGATGGGGTGCGGGATCTTGAGCTGTGCCGGGGCAGGATATGCCGGCTAGCATCCATCTACTGTTCTACCATCGAGAACTGCTGGGCAAAGTCCTCGACAATGTCGCCGAATAGGCCCGCCTGGGAAATGGGGGCAGCAAGGAATCGTGTCTTGTAGGCCTCACCCATCTCGACCAGGTTGAGCCAAAGGTGGCGCTCCTGGACCACTAGTGTGGCCATCGTCTGCCCAAGAGACCGCGCCGTCACCTCATTCGCTCGGAGAGCGAGGTTGGTCGCCGAGCACAGTTCCTGCATCAATCCCGGAATGGAACTACCCTCGTGCAGTTCCTTTAGCGCCTTGGCGGACTTGCAGGAGAGCCATGGCGTGCAGGGCGGAGGCGGCTTGTCCAGCGGCACCATAGGCCTTAGCCGTCAGAGACAACGTAAACCTACAGGCCTTGGACGGGGGCTTTGGGCACCCAAGCCAGGTGGTGGCGCTCTGCGGGCATAGGTGCACCGTGAGTGCCTTTATCCACCGGGGGATTGCCGAATAACCCTTGGCCGCCCCACCATCGAGGGTAGTGAGGGCAGGGAAGCTGAAAAGATCGGGACCGGGCAATAAAAAGTGCCTCCCGCGACCTTGTCAGCTCTTCATGCACTTCCGGGAAGAAAGGAACGGGGGCGGGGCGTGGCTTTGAGCGGCGCCGCGAGCCCAGGAACCAATCACCGAGCCGCGAGGGTTCAGGGAAGAGCGGTGAATCCACTCTAACCGACGCTCGCAGCTGCCCGGGAAAGCATGTTGTCATCTCCGTGTCAGCCTGTGACTGGGCGATCGACCCCGAAGGGAGGAGCCCAGCCGAGGCTTCCGACTGGACGAGCCCGCTCTCCGATGCTGCGCTCGAGAGCTCATCACATTCGCGGGCTCCGAATAAGAGGTCGAACTCGCCGTGAGACGAGCCGGCGGACTCACCCGGAAGCCCGATCGGGGCAGACGAGCGTGCTGGGGAATGGGAGGTCCACGGGGGGATACCCGGCCGAGGCGGTCCCATTGGGGTCCCCAAATTGCCCCCAGTGCTAGCCGCGCTGGCCTCAAACCCGTGGGTAAAAGGACCGAGGCAGGAGCCTCTGGGGTGGCTCGCTTTCTTACGAAGGCAAGCCGCGACCGCAACGTTGCCATGGACATATTCTGGCAATGAGAACATGACCATCCGCGAACGCTGTCTCCGCGTGAACAGTGCCCAGACTCGAAAGACAGTGATCGTGACCGTTAGAAGGCAAGAGATAACAAGCGCAACCAGGAATAACACACAATCGGAAAAGCATCTTTAAAAAGACGCGTCTTTAAAAAGACGTTCCGTGTGTGCGCTCTTTTAGAGAAATATATACTCTTTTAGAGGGGAAAAATGCTCTTTCAGAAAATATACTCTCTAGTTTTTCTGCCGAAGCGCCCAGGGGCGTTCTCTGCAGTGCACCAGTACAGAGGAGGGAGAAGCCGCTGAAATGCGCCGTCAGATCCAGCAGAGGTGAATGAACAGTAGTATTCAGCTCAATGAGCATGACCGTTCGGCTCCGAAGAGAAAATCTGAATGAGTGGTTGCATACCAGCTCCTTTTATACCCGTATGTTCGGGGGGGTGGCATGCAAATACCACTCGCCAATTTTCATTGGCCTTTTATCAAAGACCAGAGGTGTCTCGGGCTCCCAAGAGTGACCCCTAGTGTCACTACATCGACATAATATCGAGTGAGTGACAGATAGGGAACTGATTTCATTATTATTATAAGTAGTAGTACTTGGTAGAGCAAGCTCATATTAAGTGTTATGGATCTGAACAAACCCCTAAACCTAAGTATTACATTTCAACACGTATGAATGCATGATGTCCCTGTTCTCCCTCTACAATCTGTCCTAAAGTCTTTCTACAGGGAAAACTTGTTGAAATGTTAAAAATATCATATTTTATAAATCCAAAGACCAAACTTGGATTCTCTGCCATGGAAGTGAGAATGTTTAAATTTCACACTGCAGGATTGATATCACTGATGTGATAATATGTAGACTGTAAACCTCAGAGAAGATTAACTTTTTGACAAGTTGGGTCGATTGTTTTTGCAGAAGAATTCCTGACTGTTGCTAAAACTAATCAGCTTACACCACATATACTGTTTATGACCTATAACCCGAAGTGACCCGAACTCTCCTAGAGGAAAATGTTATTGCTCTGGGGTTGCTTCTCAAATTCCTTAGAAGAAATACAAATAGACCCAAATGAGACAACTGTTGACATACAGTAAGTGTATAGAGCTATGAAATGAATTTGGATAGAATAGCTCAGATAATTTGCTCTAGGAAGAAATTTGATGAAAAACATTTGAGTTCATATCAAGACTTCTGATTGCAGATTTTGTATATGTTGGCAAATACACAAATAATTTTTGAATTGAACCATTTCTGAGTTCAAGGTTATTTTGAGGTTTTCTTTTTTTGAGGCTTAAATGAGAATTGTGTAAGTGGTGCAACTATTCAGAGATTAAATTATCAAATTTTGAGAAAATAAATAAAGTTTGAAAAAATAAATTAAAAAACTAAATAGTGAATTTAAAAAAAAAATAATAATATTGTCAGGTGGTGCGACCAACATACAGGTAAAAATGTTGTTGTCAACAGAAAAAAAGGATATTTTGACATTTTTATTGAAGTCACATTTGGTTTAAGTCATATGGTCATTACTTACCTTAAGAAAACATCTTGATATTCAGAGCTCAAAAATAAAGTATAAATAAATAAAATTTTTGAAATCTATTTGGAAATGAATTATTAAGTTGAGTACACTCACATGTATTCAAGGAGCAAGGGAAGTATTTTAATACCTTTTACTTGATGGATACACCACCTGACATTTTTAAGTCATTCAAATATATATATATATATATATATATATATATAATATATTTGTAGAAAATGCTATAAATATATAAAAAATGAAACCAACATAGACACACACATGTCTATGAACTTGATATACTGTATGTGTTTGAGCTAGATAGATAAAAGATTTCTCATTTTTAATTATCTCGGACAACCAACAACCCATTTGTCTTTACTACAGATTAATTCTGTTTGCAGAAGTCAAGCCATTAGAAGTCATCTCCTAAAATCTGGCTTATATTGCGTTTTTCCACATGCAGTTTTTCCAACAACTCAAATGCGGCATCAAGCGACAAACTCTGTGGTTTGTTGTCATATAAAATGCTTTAAACAACAACAATTACAACAACAACAACAAAACCCAAGGCTTCATCTGCACAACATTCAGGCATAATACTCAATTTACCCTTGTGATCTTGAAGTCTAGCATGCATCCACACATTGCTCCAGTACAAAACATGCAACAGATACAAAACGCTGTGCACTGCATGTTTCTCTGGTAGTCTGCTCTGATGTTATTGCTTTGAGCCACAGCGTTCTCGCTCAGGAGAAGTATTCTGATCTGTGCCAGACAGAGTGGATGTCTGCTGTTTGATGGATTCCAGATCTTAAGTCCTCTGAGCTCGCCCGGATTCCTGACTGTCAGGCCGAGGCCTCGTCTCGGAGACCGCCGTACGCGCTCAGACAGGTGGACCGGTGGGCTGTCATGGGTTTCCTTATGGCGGTAAGCGGAATGCGTCTACATCTGTTTGACAAAATCCTTTTTTTACAACAGCATCAAGACTGTTCATAAAAAAATAGCACGGGTGATTAGATAAATCGTAGCTTCTTTTCATTTAGCGGTACACTTTATCCAATACTTACTAGGGATGAGTCACACAATCAGGGGTGGTTCTAGGGTGAGTGGATATTCGGGGCTTTGCCCAGACCTCTGCGATTTTTACTAAAGTAAAAATTTTACACTAACTTCTGTTTCAGCCACAGATATGCTCAAAGGGCCTCATTCATGAAACACGAGCAGAACTAATTTTTGTGTAAATCGTTCGTAAAGCCGTTCTGACGTAAATTCTCAGATTCATAAAAGTTTTCCTATTTTCAAAACATTTGTTGTTACAAACTAAATTTCCCGACCATGTGTAAATTGTGTGTTAGACATCCGGACGAGTTGTGTTCTTTTAGGCAAACTGTCATAAACTATGGTTTGATAGAAGTGAAATAAGTAATGAAAAAACAAACAAACAAACTAATAACTAAATGAGTGAAATTAACCTTAATAAATAACATAAATTAGTTAACCCCTCAAACTCTATGGAGGGGGCGCTATATCATGGAAAAAGTTTACGCTTAAAACGTTAAAGTCTCCGTATACATTAGTCAGGCATATGAGATATTATTTGAAAGCTTAGAATCTGAACATTTCAGAGACAATCATTTATGTTACTTAAAATAACAATATAAGGCCTCAAAATATTTGCTTTAAAAATTAGCACCACCCAGAGGTAATGGGGTAGAAATGTATACAAAAATAAAAGTCCTTCACATAGCACATAAATGGACAAGTCATATATCACATGAAAGCTCTCACTCATGGGAATGTGACTGTATAGTTTATTTTGTTGACCTAATACCACAGTTTGAAAGATTTTCAAAAGATTCACAAAGTGAAATATGATTTCTGTAAGTCATCAAATACAAATGTCTTGTTTATGCTCCAATAACTACTGCTGTAAGCCCCAAATAGCCAAAAACTTTATATCTGCTTTTACCTTCGAAAGTAAAAAAAAAAAAAAGAGCCATCGTTTACTTGTTTGTGAGCTTGCATGTGTGGATAATCTAATGTTATATCTTAAATGTTAAGTTAAATGTTCTTAAGAAGAGCAAAATATGCCATCCTGAAGGAAAAGCATGCAAAACAAATCATCAGAAAAACATGTTTTCGAATATTGATGGTAAAATGTTTTATATTATCAGCTTTCTAATGACACCTAAACTGAGCTTCTAGTCCACTCAGAGGCCGAGATATTCAATGAAATAATGAGGGTGGTGCTTGAACAGAAAATGAAACTGAATGTCTATGGACGAGCACATCTGTAAGGGCTAAAATGCATTAGAGCACCACCTACATTTCAGATCTGTATATTGTGATAGAAGGTGATAGAGAAATTTTTTTTCCCTAGTGCTTCCTGCCATATTGTGGAGTAAAATTAGACTTTCCAAAGTGAGGTTGAGTGAACAGAACCAGAACTACATGTTCACAAAGTTAGGACAAAAAAAAAAAAAAAAATAATTTTGTTTATTAAAAATAGAAAAAGTCCGCACAGTCATATAGCTTACAAATCTGTAATATCTTACAGTGTTTCGGTCAAAGATCTTCTTCAGGCACTTTATTAATGTCTCTGAAGATTCTTCCAGTTGTGAGTATATCACTGTTACCATCATGATTTACCCAAGAAGTTTCACAAATGATTCTGGTGATGTGTTGAGAAATGAACCAGAGAAGGTTAATGGTGGTGAACATCCTCCTCCTGGCATGAACTGAACATTTTTTACACATCATGTCAAACCATTTTTATTGACTTCTTGAACTGTTTGATTCACAAAAGAGTGTCATATGACAGCAAAAAACATGCGATGACAGTAAGTCCTCACTTTCTTTGAGACGCTATTGTGCTTGCTAAATCAAACTTTTATGATGTGAATGCACTTCATTCATATAAAACGATTTCATTACTGTTCCGCATAGATGTTAACAGCATTTACTAGCAAGTCCCTTCTTTATATGGCATTTTCATGAGTGTGGATTATGATCATTGTGAATGAACGTGCACATGCCCCCTCTTTACGAATGTTTGGAATTTACTAACATACATACATTTTACTAACAAATCTGGGGAGTACGAAGCATTTGTGAATCATGCAGAGCGTTTTCAGGAAGGTCCATTTTACGCTCAAATTACTCCGAATTTACTTATATATTTATATGAATTTCATGAATGAGGCCCAAAGATCAGAAGTTGCAAGCTTTTAACTTTTATGTATTTAAAAAAAGTATATTTAAAACCCCATTTTGTCCCTTTTGGCTTTTCATATTTCAATGCACTATGTTTAAAGGTGCAATCAGTAATTTTTTCCTCATTAAAAACATGAATATGATTCTGCAATATATGTAGGAAAATCATGAACATTCACATTAAAATGAAGACTTCAGTCATATCAGTAACCTTATAAAAGCTGTTTTATTCTACATGCAGACGGTCCACACATGACCAGCCAAATACCACTCGCTTAATCTCAGAAACCGTCCTGTTATTTGACACTTTCATTAATTGATTAAAGAGCACCTATTATGGTTTTTCAAATATTACCTTTCATGGAGTGTGTTATATAGCTGTTTGTGAATGTAAAAAAGTCTGCAAAGTTTCAAAAATCAAAGTGCACGACAAATGGCGTTATTGACTCCCAAAAGAAAGAACCGATTCTGAACACCTGAAACGAGTCGTTAGTAATTCCACACTTACTTCCTGTACTAACCTACGTAATTTGGTAACAAAAACCCGCCTCTGGTCTTCACTGGCTGCTTGCGAACAGCTTTGACCCGCCCTCAAACACTACACTAAGCGGTAGACCAATAACAACAGACTGGGACATCTGACCAATCAGAGCAGAATAAGCTCTCTGAAAGGAGGAGTTTAGAATGAATCCTTTAGAACGGATCATTGAACGAGTCATTTTTGACACTGGGAAAAAAGGTAATGCTGCAATTTAAATTATGAGCAAATTAAAGCATTTTTTGACCTTGGATGCATGTAAATCTATTGTATGAGACTTTTAAAACAAAATTAGGCACGTTTAAAAACCATCATAGGTGCTCTTTAAAGTAATCATGGCTGACTGTGAATACTGCATTTCTACAATGGCATCTGAAACTGAAAACTATTGATTTTAAATGATGCTGCATCCAAGGTGTCACTGTAAGTCCAAGATGACACAAAGACAAAAGTTACTGAGTGCACCTTTAAATGTGTTCAAGAATGTGTTCTTTTTGAACGCCCCCTTATTCATTCTGTGCGTTGCCTGTAGTAGAAAACAGAATATTAAAAAAATCCTCAGATGGTTTGAAATGTATTATATATTAATAGTAAAACAAATATTGTTATATTTTTTTTATTACTAATTGTATTAAATTTATGTTTTCAATTGAGGTCCCTCAAAATGATTTGAATTTGTATTTTTATTGAAAGGAATTTCCATTGCTTTATCAAAGGTCATGTATATTCAATATTCGGTATTCGTCTGTCTTCTGGCAACCCCATTTATTCTGTCTTAACCGAATTTGTCGTCTGGTCAGCCTGACACCTGAGTCGCTCCATCAGAACCCCCGCAGAAAAGATGGATCACCGGTTCAACCCGACTGATGTATGTTCACATCCGCTGTACTGACAAATTGCACTCACAGTCGGTCAATATCCTTGAGAGCCATTCAACATAATGCAAAATTCATGATGCTGCTATATGTAGAGCCTGACCACAGGAGGTCAGTTATGATTTTTACATCCCAGTTGCCTGACACTCGCATTCTGCAGGGCCCATTTAGTACATTTACATTATTGAGTATAGTAAAGAAGACATTACCCAATCTGAATGCTGTAGTGTGCCTGAGAAGCCCTCCTGAGAATATATTTTTGAACGAGAGAGAGATCACATTATTGAACTGCTTAGAAGTGAAAGATTTACCTTCAGATTCGTTTGATCTGTCTCCCATGACACCCGGCTGCTTAGGAAGCGCTTTGTTCGTCTGATGTTACTCGTTTTGAATGAAGTTAACAGACGTTTGTCTATCCAATTGGGAATTGTTCATTCAAATCACAGTTAAATGGACCAGAGGGACCCTCTTATCTCTCGCCTTTGTAGTGTAATGGCATTTTTTTTTTTTACAGTGTTTGTTGAAGGGAATAATTAAAAAAAAAAAGGAAAAGCGATTGTTTTGTTGTTGTGGTAATTACTAGCTGTTCATCCTCTGTAAAACAGTTTTAATAGTTTTAAAGTATGAAGTGTGTAGTTTCTGTGCCATTAGCGTCACCAAACGTAATTGCAAATTTTTGCTTGATTATTTTCTAGGGAGAGTAGTCACAGAACTAAATCATCTCCATTTATAGACAGTTTGTCTAACTGTGGACAGATGAATATCTAAACTCTTTGAGATAACTTTGTTACCCTTTCCAGCTTTATGCAAAGCAACAATTCTTGATCGATAGGTCTTCTGAGATCTCTTTTTTGGAAGGCATGGTCTACATCAGCAGATGCTTCTTGTGAATAGCAAAATCAAAATGTTTGAGTGCTTTTTATAAGTCAAAGTAACTCTAACCCACACCTCCAATCCCGTTTCATTAATTGGATGCCAGGTTTGCCAACTCCTGACTCTAATTAGCTTTTGTTGACATCATTAGCCTAGGGCAGGGGTCGGCAACCTTTTTGACATGGAGTGCCATTTTTTATTTTCCTGGTCAATGGCTGTTCCGACGCCCCACTTGTGAAAATTTTGCATTTTTCTAATTAAATCCTTTATTTTTCATTACATATGATATTACCAGCATAACAGTTTGAGTGACACATTTGTTCAAAACCCAGTGATTATGAGCATCTTGTTAAAGTGCTTTAATGAAAGAAACCCTGTCCTTTTGTACAAAATGAGTTAACACAGTTAATGTCACAAATTTGCTTATTTGATTACTGATCACAAAATTGTGTGGAATATTAAATATGTATTATATTATGTCATTGCAATCAAGTAATCACTAGCACGCAAGCAACAGCGAGAGAGTTTTTCGCACCTGCATTCCAATCTACATCTTGATGTAATCCTTCCTCATGATCACGCAGCGTGTTTTCATGAGCTGAATGGGAGGCTAAAGTATAGTCTAGAGCAGTGATTCCCAACCCTTTTCCTGGAGCCATATGCAATTAAACTTTGTGAAATTACTGCATGTTTTTGCACAGGTGTTAGTTTTTGATGCTCTTCGCAGATGCTGGGGTTGGTTAATTCATAAATTCACAGTATACCCACCTCTTCAGCCACTTTACCACAAACACTATTAAAATGTGACGAGACTCGCGCTGCACGTGCAAGCCATTCGTACATCACAAGCTGATCAACTATTTAGCACTTTTTGGTGAATCGCACCTGAAAAATCAGAAATCTTTATTTCCAGGTTTAATTTATATTTTTGAACCCCACAATGTGGGTTTATGTTTTCTTTTTTAATCGTTTAATGTAATATTGAGTGTGACTATGGTTTAAGGAGGGTGTACCTGTATGCGAAATCTCAAGGATTAATAGTGGTGTTTTCTTTATTACATCACGTGTTGTTCTGAAAGCAAAAAGAAACAAATGAAACACGGAATGTAGGCAGTCATCCGTGCAGCCTGACCGAAGCAAAGCAGACGCGTTTACTCACGTGATTAACCGAAAGTGAAGCGCTGCCGGCTCGTGATGCACGAATGGCTTGCACGTGCTGCATGAGTCTGTTGGGTATACTGCAGTCTCGTCACACTTTAACTTTTTGTTTAGCCTCCCATTCAGCTCATGAAAACATGCTAGAGTAAAATTCACATACAGGTGTGAGGGACTTCAGCATTTTTCAAATAACACAAAGAACAAACATTTTCCTCTCTCACTTGGATTTGCTTGCCTGTCCTCTCCGTGTGCGAATGATGTGAAGATCTATTAGGATTTTACTTGATTTTACAATGACGTGCTTCCTGCCTCCTCCTCCATGTGACGCGTGACCTTACCAACGAGCTTACGTCATCCCTCTTATGAGCGCGCATCACAGAGATGTGTGGAAGGGAACATTTGTAGTTAAAAAGTATATAAGTATTGTTTTGTTTCTAAAAATAATCAATCGTTTGGGTTCAGAAGAACTTTATTTGTCGACTGGAGTTGTGTGGATTATTTTGATGCACCCTAAATATGCATTTTGGACCGTAAAAAAATGGAGCACATTCACTTGCATTTTTTAAAAGAGGAGGCCTCAAATTAAATCCTAAAAATCTTAAATTCTATTTTGAAGAAGTAAGAAACTCGGATACATCTTGGATGGCCTGAGGGTGAGTAAATAATCAACAAATTTTCATTTTTGGGTGAACTATTCCTTTAAGTTCATCACTGAAAAGGTTGGCTCACAGACTTGGCACTAAACAGCACACGCAGCATCACAAATGGACACGGAGTGGCTACGTTACACTTTTCTTTGAGCATAATATTGCACTAATGAGCACTTTAAGGTTTTTTTCCAAGGAAGAGAGAGAGAGTGCGTGCACTCGTATGCATGGTTGCCAGATTGCATAAATTAAGTATGACATAAGGTGAAATATTTCCTATTTGTGCATGTATAAATCTCTGATTGGGGTGTTGCATCTATTATCTGGCAACCCTGAGCATATTAAAAGCTTATGGATGCACGATAGGTCCCCAAAGCCAGATAAATGAAAGATCTAATAAAAAACGTTCATGATAAATCGACCCGCGGGCAGTAGTTTGCCCTGGTCTGCAATTGAGGGTGCTCTAAGGTTCGTTTGAGGGTGCTTGAGGGCACGTCATTCACCAAGCCCCTGGAAGATGGCGGGGTGTTGACCAATCCGAAAGGCATAACCAAATATTCGAAGTGCCCCCTGTGGGTGTTAAATGCCGTCTTCCACTCATCCCTCTCCCTAATTCAGACAAGCTGATAAGCGTTGCATAGGCCCAACTTTGTAAAGACGGATGCCTCCTGCAAGAGTTCGAAGGATGAGGACATCAACGGCAAAGGATAACAATTCTTTACCGTGATGTCATTCAGCCCCCGATAATCTATACAGGGTCTAAGCGAGCCATCCTTCTTCTCCACGAAGAAGAACCTCGCCCCTGATGGCGAGGAGGAAGGGCGAATGAGACTGGCTGCCAGAGAATCATTGATGCACCTGTTCATGACCTCCCTCTCAGGAGCCGAGAGTGAATACAGCCATCCCCGAGGCAGAGAAGTGCCAGGGAGCAATTCGATAGCACAGTCGTAGGGGCGATGAGGAGGAAGGGTCGCAGCGCGGGACTTGCTGAACACCGCCCTCTGATCAAGGTATGTCGACGGCACTCCGGATAAGTCCATTGGTTCATCCTGCAATGAAACACATGACTGGACATGGGAAACAGCAGAGTTAAGACAATACAATTAGGACTCCACACAAGAACAGTGTTGGTTGACCAGTCGATGTGTGGGTTGTGCTTTACCAACCAAGGATGCCACAACACTACCGGAGCAGATGGAGACAGGATAAGGAGGAATGACAACTGTTCCGTATGATTCCCGGAGATAAAAGTGACCGGCTCAGTGGAATGAGTGATAACGGACAGTGGTGTTCCGCTCAGGGTATGGGCGTTGAAAGGTTCATCCAGCAAAAACGTGGGAAGTCACCATTTGGATGCTAATTCAAGGTCCATAAAATTACCCCCAGCACCGGAGTCAATCAAAGCAGAAACAGTATGAAAGGGCAATCCAAACTGCAGTCGAGCTGGAAGAAGTGTCCGAAGTCCAGGGGATTTATCCAAAGGTGTTGCACTTGCCAGTAACCCCTCTCCTACCGACGAGCGATATCTTTTAATGGACAGGCGTCAGAAAGGTGACCCGGGGCAGCACAATACAGACACAGTTCATTAATAAGGCACTGCTGATTCACCCTATGGGAGATTTGAGTCCTGGCGACTTGCATGGGTTCATGATCAGGTCGAGGTTCAGGCGAGTAGGCTCACGAGGCAGAGTGGGCAGGATGATCTACCGCCATAGCATGTAGAAAGCGACGAAGAGGTGATGGCGACGTAGAGCGAGGCATTGATCCACTCGGATAGCCAAATCCACCAAATCGTCGAAGCGTTGATGTAAATCCAATGAATAAATCTTATCCAAAATGTCATCAGAATGCCCATGCAGAAAGCGATCTCTCATAGCGTGATCATTCCATTCACAAGAAGCAACAAGAGTGCGAAAATCGATTGCGTGATCCGCAACACGTCAATCTCCTTGGGAGAGTTCAGACAAAATCCTCGCCGCCTCCCGACCTTGAGCCGAGCGATAAAACCCTCGGCGGGGCTCTGAAATTAATGTCTGATATGAAGTGCAGCAGGGATGTTGGTTGTCCCACATAGCAGTGCCCCATTCACCAGCCCTATCGGTGAGGAGTGTAATGACACAAGCCACCTTCATGGTGTCCAAGGCGAATGTAGAGGGTTGCAACGTAAAGAACTGGGAACACTGTGAGATGAATGCACTGCAGGATTCAGCCTCACCTGAATATGGGGTAGGATGCAGAATGCGGGCTTCAAAATATCCAGAATAAGCAGGCGTCACGGGGGCTGGTGAGGAAACCTCCTGTGGAGATTCAGGAGTTGGAGATGGTCAGAGCTGTTGTACATAGGAGGTGAGATCGGCGAGACGTGAGGCCATCGCCTCCAAAGCCTGATTAGTGTCAGCGATCTGGTCTTGCTGATGTCCCAATAGAACTCCCTGCTGAGAAAGGGTTGAGCAAAGAGTGGAATCCTCCGCTGGGTCCATGTTGTGGCCAAATTATTCTGGAACGTGTAGGTGCTGGACAGAATGACCCAGGAGCAGAGGTAATAGTTCCAAAAATATTTATTAATAAAGTCAGTAATGTAGTGTGTGCATCGTAGAACTCAGAAGGAGCTTGGCAGGATCCTCCGTAGAAGCTTGGCTATGAGAGAGATGTCCAGCGGACAATGCGTGCAACAGAAGAAGTGTAGATCCCAGGCACGTGGGCATAGAGTGGAATTCCTTTGTGGATTGCCAGGCTGAACTCAGCGAAGACTGGAAGGCAAAACATAACCCGAACAATGCGGACAAACCAACAGAGTGACAAGACAGGACCAGCTAGACAAGGAGAGCAAGGTTAGTACTCAATTTAGCATAATAATCTGGCAAAGAAACGGCTGGAACAAGTGTTGCTCAACAAGCAATCAGTGGCATGATCGGCGCCACCCTGAGAACAATGAACGTTCCCATGGAAACGCCGATCATGCCAGTCGAGCATGCCTGCGAAACACGAGCGAGAGAAAATGACAAAACAAACCTGCGGGCTTACCAGAACCGTGACAGGTTCAGGTCCTCTCAGCATGACTGATGAATCACAGCCACACTCGACCATGTATGTTCATCATGAGAACATGCACACGGCCCATGAGTTCTGTAAGGAAATAATTTTTGAGAAGACCTTCCCGTTAAGTTACTATGAAATTAAATAACAATTAAAGCAAAAGGTACAAGGAGTACAGGAGCATTCCAGAGATGAAACAGAACATTTAGATGGTGGTTTGGCAAGGAGAAAAGGGCAAAACTTGTATAATTGCACTTGAATTTGATTAAATTATGAAGGCCATATACTGTATAATTTATGAATGGATTAAAGGTATAATACAAGGCAGAAAAATCATTAAAGATCAAATTCACCATCTCGTTCCACATTAGGGTGTTTCTTCAACAACGGGCAGTGTTAAATCCCAGGGGTTGATTTTTTTATTAAAACTAACATACGTATTTAAACTTTAACTTTTTGGACACTATTTCGCAAGCGCAAAGTTCAGCGTTTCGCGCAAAGATTTTTTTTGACCACTTCGTTATTTTGATTACATTTTTGTTTTGTTTGAAGTGTAATTTGAATTTAGAAATATTTTTGGTTGGCCTGGGTAGCTCAGCGAGTATTGAAGCTGACTACCACCCCTGGAGTCGCGAGTTTGAATCCAGGGTGTGCTGAGTGACTCCAGCCAGGTCTCCTAAGCAACCAAATTGGCCCGGTTGCTAGGGAGGGTAGAGTCACATGGGGTAACCTCCTCGTGGTAATGATTAAGTGGTTCTCGCTCTCAATGGGGCATGTTGTAAATTGTGCGTGGATCGCGGAGAGTAGCATGTGCCTCCACATGCTGTGAGTCTCCGTGGTGTCATGCACAGCAAGCCACATGATAAGATGCGTGGATTGACTGTCTCAGAAGCGAAGGCAACTGAGACTTGTCCTCCCCCACCCGAATTGAGATGAGTAACCGCGCCACCACGAGGCCCTGGTAAGTAGTGGGAACTGGGCATTCCAAAATTGGGGAGAAAAGGGGATTAAAAAAAATTATATACATATATATTTTTGGTTTAATTTTTTCGTGTTTCAATAAAAAGTAAAAAAATAATTCAAACTCAAAATTTACTGGTAGAAGTGAAGTGCGTGCTGATACAATCACTGTTAATACTAGCCATGATTTGTGTGTCAGTAGATGAAAAAGATTAATAATACTTACATTCTCTATAATTTAATGGAGCCTACATCCATATCCTGAACCACATTTTCCATGCGTATAAAAGGAGCGTGTCACATTTAACAAGGACGCAGTTAATGCACAAAATAATGCAAGTCCATATTTATATTCTAATTCATTGCATAAATTACATTTACACTACCAATTTGAATGTGCTGTCTTTGTTTATATCGCTGGCGCTTGAGGGAGTGGACTATATATAGGACACAGATGGTGCAATAACCAGAGAAGAACCTTAAAATTAAATTGCAGTTGACCCAGCCCATTAGCGCCTTGATCGCACAATTTCACCAAACCCACCTGCACCTAGACTTAGCACATGCGTGCACGAAAATACCAAAACTTCCAGGCCATGCCCATTGAATTTGTCTTTATGAATTATGGCTTAACGCTAGTGCTCTTAAAATAGAGCCCATAGTTTTAGGGTCACATCAAAACTTGGAAACTTTTTAGCATGCCTTCATTTATTTTTGCTATTTTTCAAATGCCTTTGTCATATATATTTATATATATATTTTTGTTTTGTTTTACCCTTGTTCCAGACCCAGACTTTCAATCTTAAAATTTGAAAATCCATTATACAAATTATAATTTAAGACCATCCTGCAAAATTGAGTGTCTCAAGGACTTACGATTTTTGCTGCCCAGACACTTTTAGGGAAGAAAAAGTGCTTGGACCCCTAATTAACTGAGAGTGTGAAACGTGTGATTTAAAGAAGTTTCTTTCCTAAAAATCCCTTAAACAGAAAGTTCACAGGGGAAATCACAAGGTTAGACAGCAAGCACAGGGGGACTATAAAACAGGTAAATTTACATTAATTCAATTATCTGATCTAAATAAAAAACATGTTTATCTAACACAACACAACACACAAATTCCCTTCATATCAGGATTACATTTAGTTTTCCAATGGAAAAACTTCAATCACCTTGACGCTGATTAACCAACACAGCAACGGAAAGATCGCTTCATTTCAATAATTCAGCACTGTTTTGAATAATGAAAAAAGAACACTTTTGCAAGAGAATTATGATGCCATGTTGCACATCAGATCTACCGTGCACTGTAGTGTTTTCAAAATCAGGTGAGCTTTTAGAATCAGAAAGTGAATCAAAGGTGCCGTGCCCTCACGAGTACACATGACAGCAGACAAGTGCAAACAAACAGCGGGAGGAGGAAGTCACCCTTTTTTTCAACCACTTTGATGATATAGATGCTCTACTGATATGCAAATGCCTATTGTGTCCGAGGAATCACTTTGAAAGATAATTGGACTGCTCCTCTGTGTCGATACAGTTCACTGATCACATAAGCAGCATAAAACAGAACTAACTTCAATGGTTCCTAGAGCACGAGAGCATTGCTGATTGTTTGGTATCTTTTGATAAGACATACCGCTGTGAAAGTCCCTCAGTTCATTTTTGGAAAAGTGAAAAATGTGAAGTCCCTGTATCTATAGAATTATCTGCTGTATACATGTTTAAGTTTTTAAAAGGTGATAAAGCACGTGAACAGGAATAGTTTACAGCTTAGCTACAAAGGTGTTCTATGTTACATCTAAAGTTGGTTGTTGCTTGGCACTTTGCCTGATATGACCCTGGCGAGATAAACATGCTTTACGTCAGACGGTACAATGTACATTTTTTGACAGCACTGACTACGCATTCGTGTTCTGAAATCATCATTGAAATGCAAAATGAACTCTTTCCGCACAAGCCCTTTCGCTAATGTTGGCAATGTTTTTCCTGGAAAACTGCACCGGCTCTAGGGGGTGCTAGTGTGGGCTTTGCCCCCACAATTATCACTATGCCTCCCCAACTGCAAGTGAAGCAAAAGGTTGAATTGTATCGCCATGGTGCTAAACCTAACACTAACGAAATGTGCTGTAAATGAAGACACGCGTGATGGAATTTTGACAGTATGATAATAATGTAAAAAGAACATTAAAGGAATATTCCAGATTCAATAAAAGTTGAGCTCAATAGACAGCATTTGTGGTGTAACAGTAGCCAGCTGGTAGGTAGCTGTGAGGTGTGTTTTTTTTATTTTTATTTTATTTATCTCCTTTGTCTCCCAATTTGGAATGCTCAATTCCCACTACTTAGTAGGTCCTCGTGGTAGCGCGGTTACTCATCTCAATCCAGGTGGTGGAGAACAAGTCTCAGTTGCCTCCGCTTCTGAGACAGTCAATCTGCGCATCTTATCACGTGGCTCGCTGTGCATGACACCGCGGAGACACACAGCATGGGAGGCTCATGCTACTCTCCACGATCCACGCACAACTTACCACGTGCCCCATTGAGAGCGAGAACCCCTAATCGTGACCACGAGGAGGTTGCCCCATGTGACTCTACCCTCCCTAGCAACCGGGCCAATTTAGTTGCTTAGGAGACCTGACTGGAATCACTCAGCATGCCCTGGATTCGAACTCGTGACTCCAGGGGTGGTAGTCAGTGTCAATACTCACTAAGCTACCTAGGCCCTTAGCTGTGAGGTGTGTTAACCTCACCCCCCTAGACTCAAACGGCACCCTAGTATAAATATGAGGTAACATACAGGCCAAATTATCTTAGTCATCCATCACAATAGATAAGACCAAAGAATAAAGTTAGGATGTGTGGCAAAAGTTTGTTGAGCTTCACAAAATGGGAAGTGGCTATAATAAAATAGCTAAAGCATTGAAAATACCCATTTCCCCTATCAGTGTAATAATTAAGATGTTCCAATCAACTGGAGATTTTACGAATCGGCCTAAAAGATGACGTGTGTCTATATTGTCTCCACGCACGGTGAGGAGGATGTTTTGAGAGGCCAAAAATTCTCCAAGGATCACAGCTGGAGGATTGCAGGAATTAGCTGGGTCTTAGGGTCAGAAAGTCTCCAAAACTACAATCAGACGTCACCTAATCACCACAAGTTATTTGGGAGGTTTTCAAGAAAAAAGCCTCTGCTCTCATCCAATAACAAACTCTAGCATCTTCATTTTGCCAGACACTACTGGAACTTCAAATGGGACCAGGTTCTATGGTAAGATGAAACAAAAACAGAGCTTTTTGGCAGTAAACACCAGAGATGAGTTTGGCGCACACAGAGAGGTAGCCATATGGAAAAGTACCTCATGCCCACAGTTAAATTTGGTGGTGGATCTTTAACGTTGTGGGGCTGTTTTGAAGCCAGAAGTCCTGGACATCTTGTTCGGATACACGGCATCATGGACTCTATAAATACAAATACCAACTGATAAAAAATCAGCCTTTCTGCCTCTGCCAGAAAGCTTAAAATGGGCCCTGGATGGATATTCCAGCAGGACAATGATCCAAAATACATAAAAATCAACACAAAAATAATTCACTGACAACAAAATCAAGGTTCTGCCACAGCCATCCCAATCCCCTGACCTGAACCCCATAGAAAACCTGTGGGGTGAACTGAAGAGGAGAGTCCACCAGTGTGGACCTCTGAATTTTAGGGATCTGGAGAGACTCTGTATGGAGGAATGGTCTCAGATCACTTGCCATGTGTTCTTCAACCTCATTATGCATTATAGGAGAAGACTCAGAGCTGTTATCTTGGTAAAGAGAGGTTGCACAAAGTATTGAATACAAGGGTGCCAATAACTGTATCACACATATAAACTCCGCAAAAAAGAAACGTCCTCTCATTTTCAACTGCTTTTATTTTCAGCAAACTTAACATGTGTAAATATTTGTATGAACATAAAAAGATTCAACAACTAAGAAATAAACTGAACAAGTTTCACAGACTTGTGACTAACAGAAATGGAGGGGAGGGAGGGTGTCAAAATCAAATGTTACAGTCAGTATCTGGTATGCTGTATTAAGTACTGCAGTGCATCTCCTCCTCATGGACTGCACCAGATTTAACTGTTCTTGCTGTGAGATGTTACCCTACTCTTCCACCAAGGCACTTGCAAGTTCCGGACATTTCTGGGAGGAATGGCCCTAGCCCTCACCCTCCGATCCAACAGGTCCCAGACGTGCTCAGTGGGATTGAGATCCGGGCTCTTCGCTGGCCATGGCAGAACACTGACCTTGCTGTCTTGCAGGAAAGTATGGCTGGTGGCATTGTCATGCTGGAGGGTCATGTCAGGATGAGCCTGCAGGAAGGGTACCACATGAGGGAGGAGGATGTCTTCCCTGTAACACACAGTGTTGAGATTGCCTGCAATGACAACAAGCTCAGTCCGATGACGCTGTGGCACACCATCCCTGACCATGACAGACCCTCCACCTCCAAAATCGATCTCACTCCAGAGTACAGGCCTCGGTGTAACGCTCATTCATTTGACGATAAACGAGAGTCCGACCATCACCCCTGGTGATGGTCGTCAGTGAAAAACACTTTTTGCCAGTCCTGTCTGGTCCAGCGAAGGTGGGTTTGTGCCCATAGGCGACGTTTTTGCCGGTGATGTCTGGTAAGGACCTGCCTTACAACAGGCATACAAGCCCTCAGTCCAGTATCTCTCAGTCTTTTCCAGACAGTCTGAGCACTGATGGAGGTATTGTACGTTCCTGGTGTAACTCAGGCAGTTGTTGTTGCCATCCTGTACCTGTCCTGCAGGTGTGATATTCGGATGTACTGATCCTGTGCAGATGTTGTTACATGTGGTCTGCCACTGCGAGGACGATCAGCTGTACTTCCTGTCTCCCTGTAGCGCTGTCTTAGCCGTCTCACAGTATGGACATTGCAATTTATTGCCCTGGCCACATCTGCAGTCCTCATGCCTCCATGCAGCATACCCAAAGCACGTTCACGCAGATGAGCAGGGACCCTGGGCATCTTTCTTTTGGTGTTTTTCAGAGTCAGTAGAAAGGTCTCTTTAGTGTCCAAAGTTTTTATAACTGTGACCTTAATTGCCTACCGTCTGTAAGCTGTTAGTGTCTTCACGACTGTTCCACAGGTGCATGTTCATTAATTGTTTATGGTTCATTGAACAAGCATGGAAAACATTGTTTAAACCCTTTACAATAAAGATTTGTAAAGTTATTTGGATTTTTACAAAATTATTAAAATACAGTGTCCTGAAAAAGGAACATTTCTTTTTTTTTTTTGCTGAGTTTATTTGAAAAAAATATTTGTTTTTTGATAAAACTTGTGTTGTGTTTAGAATTGTTTGATATCTATTTGAAGATAGATTTTTGTGAATATTTTGAATGAAAGACCAAAAGGATAAACAATAAGGTTATATTTTTCACAGCCTTCTTTTCTCATATTTACCAAGGGTGCCAATATTTTTGGCCACAACTGTAAGTGTATTTTGTATATAAGTGCATTTTTTCACTTTGTTATACTTCTGCAAGCACAGTAAAGACAAAATATACTTATATTCAAGATCTGTTCCCTAAAAGCAAGTCTAAATATCGTATATGCTGCTTCTCAGGTGAATGCATCTTTTTTTTAAAGGATTTTTAGATATTTAAAAATATTTGTATTTGTATTATTATATTCAACATTCTCAGATGACAATTTTTTCTTCTACAGTATAGCTGCTAAAGTAAATGTACGTTGTTTTAAAGGAGTTTTAGATATTTATATTGGAAATCAAGCCAAAACAAAAACAAATCAAAAATGTATTTTGTTTCAGTGTATAATGTGACGAAGACTGCAAACAAACTCTCTCTTATTAATAAAGCTGCGTATTGCCAATGTTCTTCATGATAAAAAATGCACAGTGACATATATTATGATTCAGTAAGTCACGAGTCATCATGTTATAATCTAGCTGCATTAAGCTTGCGTGCTTGAGAGATGAGCATCCCCGTGACAGAGTGTGCATCAGCCGGGTGCAGTTTCAATCTCTCTCCCTTTAGACTGGGACTTTTGCGCAATTCACAGAAGCTTCATTGACCGCACAGAGAAATGCCCGTTTCGGAGTTTGTTGTTACTTACATAACCTGCTTCTGTATTATTTGAACTTTATTAAAGCTATAACGCATTAAACATAACTGCATTAAAGATGTAACGCCGGGGTGTTTCCTTTAAAGATGCTCGACACGCAAGTTTTGTTTAAGCGGAGCGGCAGCTCCAGCTCTGCTTATTCCACAACGAGAGTGCTTCTGTATTTACTTATTTGATATTTTTGTATAATTTCCTCATACTGTGAAATGTGAAGTTTATAATTTAATAAAAACACTTTCATTAATTAATTTGTTAAAACTCATGTATTATTTGAGCTGTGAAGTTGTTTAAATCGTTGTTTTTACAGTCATTTTAAGGTTTTAGAGTTTGTCCAAATGAATTTTTGTGGTGAATCACGCTTCCGGGTCCTTTTGAGCGGCAGCTTTCATATGGGCAGTGCTGGATAAAACTGGAAAATAAATCTTTAACGATTCCTAAAAATTCCTCCAGACTGCAAATTTGAGGCCAGAAGTTTACCATGGTCACTCTTTAGAGAGCTTTAGAGAGAGGGGAGGTTATCCTACGATAACAACTATCCTTAAGTTCAGCGAAACACTACAACAACCCTAAAATAGCTCCTTTAAAAGTGTAGCCGAACTTTTGCTATCTAGTTTCCCTCTATCTGGTGACTAAAGTCTTGTTAGTAGCAACGGATGCACACTCGGGTGCATGCTTAGCTATACAAAACTTACATGAGCCCTGATGAACACAGGCCTGCTGGATAAGTGGTCTCTATGGGACTGGGTTTGGTCCGTTCTCATTCTCTCTTGATGAGTGCTCCACTAGTGCAGTAGGGCAATACAGGAGCATTCCGGGACATCTTGAGAATTCTCGGTGCTCCCTTATGGATCATGCATAATCCTTTGCGATGCCGTGATAGTGCATTTGAAAGTCAATGTGCCGTGCTGTTCAGTGCACAGGCGTGGAAGTTTGTTTGGGGAAAGTATAGCTTCCTAGATTAGCTCGCTCAAGGGCTTGTTGTGGTGCAAATGGGTCCTTGTAAATCTAATTGAGATGTGAACATGTCTTGCTTAAAGTGTCGAGGACACCTCTGAGATTTGGACCTAAAATAAACTCTGTTGTCTCAGATGATAGTATACTGAGCATGTAGAGAGATTTTGAGCGATCCTATTTGTGCTACAGTACGTTGATGTTAACGGCACAGTTTTCCACTATGCACTGGCTCATGATAGTAGGGTACTGTTAGTTATTCACGTAACATGTCTTCTGGTTATCATTAAGTGTGCTGGTTTGAGTAAATGTATAGCATTATGGTAGTTTACCTTGGATCACACAGACTCATACTGTAGGTCATTTCAATTGCTTTGGTCATGTTATAATTTACAAATCTATTTTGCCTTGTAAATCTATTATTTTACCCTACTGTAGATGGTATTCTCAACATTAAATGGCTGGTTTTGTGTCTGGAAGTTAATTATAAAGATCATTGGCTCCTTGCTTTCTATGCAATTAATCACATCAGTGACTAATTACAATGCTTATTGATGTGTAAAATCACAACTCATTTCACTCATAGGCAGCTTTGGATTGCCCATCATTTAGATGAATCATATTATATTAATATTTCTAGACAGTAGACAATATTTAGAGACCAATGAAAGAGAAACGTGCCTCGTGAGTTTGCGCAATCTTAATGAATTCAGTTTTCATCTCCATCATATTTACTCTAAATTTTGAATGTTTTTAGTTATACTAGTTTTCTTTTATCATAGTATGACAATAAAGTGAATAATTTTAAATAATTTCACTACTTTGGTTTAAGTTTATATACTGTATATGTATATATATATATTTATACATTTATAATTTACATTTATAAATTCTGAATATATACTGTAGTTATAAATACTGAATATAGTTATAAATCCTTATAATATAGTTATAAATCCAGATATACACTAGTAATTCCAAAAATATAGTTATAAATCCTGAATATATACTATAAATCCAAATATACACATGCAAATCTGAATATATAGTTATAAATCCTGAATATACACTTGTAAATCTGAATATATAGTTATAAATCCTGAATATATAGTTATAAATCCAAATATACACTTTTAAATCTGAATATATAGTTATAAATCCAAATATATACTTTTAAATCTGAATATATAGTTATAAATCCAAATATACACTTTTAAATCTGAATATATAGTTATAAATCCTGAATATATAGTTTTAAATCTGAATATATAGTTATAAATCCAAATATATACTTTTAAATCTGAATATATAGTTATAAATCCTGAATATATAGTTTTAAATCTGAATATACAGGTATACATGTAGATCCGAATATATAGTATAAATCTGACTGAATGTATAGTTATAAATGTGAATATATAAATACAAATTCTGAGTATATATTTAAAAATATAAACTATATTCAGATTTACAACTATATATATCATGTGCATCAGCTGGACCAGCCTGAAAAATAGTGATTTCTAACGTGATCTGAGCTGAAGAAGAACAATTTATGATACCGTTGTTGTCAGATTTAAATGCTGATTTGAAATATGTTCTTTAATCGTAATCTAGAGCAAACGTTTTGGAGATTTCAGTCTTTCCCCATTTAAGTAGATAGTAGCTGAACTTTTATGCCACTTGTATCCATACAAAATAGCTGTCCGGGAGCGTTCCCAAGTGGACTGACTTGCCTTGAAAGGGACTTTGGAAGTAAGACGTAAGTTTTCAGGCTGCCCAATAAAGTATTCGGCTTGCCTCCTCAAAGACTTGAATGATTAAAAATGTATGAATCAGATGAAACACACTAATAAGCTACAGCTGAGGGAAACTGTCTGGAATTTTCACACAGAGTTTATCGGGAAAAAAACATTTCACACATCAATAAGAGTGTAGTTCTCTAAGCTTCGTTTAAGACATTTAACCATGTTTAAATCTTTTTTAAACATGGTAAAATAAGATTTTCCTGCAAAATCAACACAGAAAATGTATCCGTCTTGTCCTGGTCATGGGTCAAAACACATCTGCCCCTGACAAGTGGGGCAAAACATGACCTACAGACCAATACAACAGTGAATTGATAAGGATACATTTCATATTATCATGCACCACAGAGCGCAAAATGATGGCGTATATAATCGCCCTGAGACTGTGATTGCAGGACCCTTGATGAGATGATACCTTGAGCAGACTATTTCATTAGTCACATTAATCTATTTCAGCTTCCCTTCCATTTGAGTTTAATGCTCAAACTATACGAACATTCTCGTTTGTATTTTCCAGAAGTGCAATTTACACATTTTTGTGAAGTCCTCCATTAATTATCAACTTTAGAAATGTCTCTACATTTTGCATTGTTTTATTTTTAGCTTTAGATTATATCTTTGTAGTTGTTTGCTATTTAGTAGTTGTTGTTTTTATTTTATTTTAATTAATGCGTGTTTTGCTAATGTGATTATTCTGTTTATGAAATGCATTATCGAGTGTATGTAACTGTAAGCGGGAGGAATGTTTATGCAGTGTCCTTATTTAATGCTAGCTTTCATGTCAGCAGCATTATCGTGCTAATTGTATTAATACAAGCGTCTTCAACAAACAAACGTGTTGTGTGCTTTTTCATTGTGTAAGAAAACAAGTTTTGGTTGGCTCCAGTTTGTACAGATGTGTCCAAGCTCCTGTTTTGCACAAAAAAATAAAATAAAAAAACACTCGCGAACCTCATTTCCTCATGTCAGTGATGCCAAATGCCACTGGATTTCATGTGTCATGTGACCAATCTCAGCACATTTAAAAATGCAGCAGCAAGTATGGATTGCAAGTTACGGCGGAGAGAAGGTTAAACTGTAAGTGTACGTATCTACGGCGTGGCTTCAAAAGACTTGAAATGTTGTGCACAACTCATATGATGACTCCATTGTGCTTTTTGTCTTTTTTGAAGCGTGACCGTAAAAAGCTTCATTCTTTTTCATTGAATGGAAAAGAGCAGTTTGGACATTCTGTGGAACATAAAGTCATAAAGAAAGTCATACTGGTTTTGAACAACATGAGAGTGAGTAAATGATAACAGAATTTTCATTTTTTTTTAAAGGGATAGTTCACACAAAAATGACAATTCTCTCATCATTTACTTACCCTCATGCCATCCCAGATGAGAATGACTTTCTTCTGCTGAGCACAAGTGAAGATTTTTAGAAGAATATTTCAGCTCTGTAGGTTCATACAATGCAAGTGAACAGTGACCAGACTTTGTCAGCAATGGTTTTAACCACCACGCAAACCACACGGTTGTGTGGGGCCCCAGACGTCGGGAGGTGTGGGGAAAGCTCCTCAATAACCACTGGAGGGGTAACATGTTGTTCTGGGTACACACGTGAATACGCTGTTGTCTGCACTCTCAGAGCGGTTCACATAGAGGTCCGCCGGGTTTGGGTCAGTTTTTCAAGTAGACTTTGGTTTCGAGTTTGTAATTTATGAAAAAATATATAGGCCTTCCGAACTAGTTTCGCCCACGCGCGCTTACTCATAGATACGTGCAAACGGATGAGGGGGGCATTCGCACCAAACATGTTTTTGCATGCGTCTGCCCTGTTTTTTCGTTGCTTTCCTATGTAAACACGCTGGACGAACGGCGTCTCACTGTTTCTTCAGTGTCTCACGCAGGACCGGCACATTTTTAGACAATGGCTACATTTACATGTACACCAATACTCTGTTTATTGCAATAATCAGAGTATAAGGAAAAATTAGATTAAGATGTTTACATGATTTGGGCCAACCACTTCAATCCCGTTTACATGCAACTTGTCTACTCTAATTATTTGCTGAGAAATTTGATGTTTTAATGCTTTTTTTATAAATGCATATTTATTACAAATAACACCTTGCAAATGTGTCTCTTTAAAATCAGCTTGGCATAAGGAAAATTAGAGTCTTTTTGAACGATTTATTAAAAGAACCACTTCATAAGAGTAATTTTCGACTATACTGGATGCGCTGTCTGTTTTGATTTGCTAAAAAGAATTGGTTCATATAAACGACATAAATGTCACGTGCAGTCAGTCTGCCCTCAAAACTGGATTTTTGCTCCTTGTTGAATGTGGTTGCTTAAAATAAGCTAGTGGAACACAATTCTTAATTTCGTTGCGTGCGTTCAATTTAAATTTGTAAAATGGAAGTTCACGTAGCCTAACTAAATATTCCAGGTTCAATACAAGTTAAGTTCAATCGACAGTATTTGTTGCATAATGTTGATTACCACAAAGATCAATTTCCACTCGCCCATCCTTTTCTTAAAAACATGCAAAAATCGGGGCCTGGGTAGCTCAGTGAGTATTGACGCTGACTGCCACCCCTGGAGTCACGAGTTTGAATCCAGGGCTTGCTGAGTGACTCCAGTCAGGTCTCCTAAGCAACCAAATTGGCCCGGTTGCTAGGGAGGATAGAGTCACATGGGGTAACCTCCTCGTGGTTGCGATTAGGGGTTCTCGCTCTCAATGGGGCGTGTGGTAAATTGTGCGTGGATCGTGGAGAGTAGCATGAGCCTCCACATGCTGTGAGTCTCCGCGGTGTCATGCACAACGAGTCACGTGATAAGATGCGCAGATTGACGGTCTCAGAAGCGGAGGCAACTGAGACTTGTCCTCTGCCACCCGGATTGAGGTGAGTAACCGTGCCACCACGAGGGCCTACTAAGTAGTGGGAATTGGGCATTCCAAATTGGGAGAATAGGGGATTAAAAAAACAACAACAAAAAACATGTAAAAATCAAGGTTACAGTGAGGCACTTACAATGGAAATGAATGGAGCCAATTATTCAGAAATATGAAGCTTACATTAATTCTTCTGTTAAAACTTGTGTATTATTTGAACTGTTAAGTTGTCTAAATCATTGTTTTAATGGTCATTTTAAGGTTTCAGTGTTTACGGTGTTCCATTGTCATCGCAACTAAGCTGTAAAATTTGATGTAATTTACACAGATGCGGTAAGTGATTTTATCACACTAAAATCATGTTAACACACAAATTGTTTATGCCTTGTGTCTATACTTTTGAAACAGTGAGTATTTTAACATTTACGGATTGACCCCATTCACTTCCATTGTAAGTGCCTCAATGAAACCTCGATTTTTGCTTTTATAAAGAAAAGGAGGGATGAGTCGAAATTTATTTTTGTGGTTATCAACATTATGCCACATATTGTGAATTTAGGTCTTCATATTTGCTATTTTTGGCGGTATTTACACTGGTGATGCTGTGTTTGGTGTCCATTTCAGTTTTGTGCCAAGTGAGTGTATCTATTTAAACTTAATTAAAATAATGACTTTGACAAATTTGATCTAGTAGATGTGACAAAATGAATTTAAGTTCATACAACAAAACTCTATAAAATCATTGCATATCAATTATTCTCTTTTTATTTAATTAAATCATTTAAAAATCATTCATTAAATGCTTTTATTATTTGGCGTTAACCAAGAATCAGTTTCAAAGCTGAATGTGCCAAACACACAAAGCCATGCAGAGACATGACATAAAATTAAAATGTAAGTGTGTTATGTTTTCTGTGTTAAAATACTTCCATCTTTCCCAGTTTAATATGCAGAGACAACTACAAGCATTTAACAGGTTTATTTGCTAAAGAAGAGTGTTGGGAAGTTACTGTGAAAATAATAGTTGACAAAGGTACAAGCTACTCATAATTCAGAGTAGTAAAATTACAGCAAATTTACCCATCTGAAAAAGTAGTTAGCTATGTTGCAAGCTACTAACCAAGTCCTCTGAAGTAATAAGATGAAGTAATATGAGGAACAGACTGAAATTTAAGTTGTTATTCACTGAAAATCTTCCCCTCCGCCACAGTTCTTGAATCTCATTCTCTATTCTGCATATTCTTGCTGGCATGCTGTGTTTGGTTTCGACACACATGAAAACAAAGTCTAAGAAAAGGGTTCATTATCAGTGAATAACAACTTAAATTTCAGTCTGTTCCTCACACAAAGCTATCGCATGACTTCAAAAGACTTGGAATACAGCGCATGAGTTGCATGGACTACTTTTATGATACTTAAACTATGTACTTGTACTTTTTATAGCTTGAAAGACATGGTCACTATAAACTGTTGTATGGAAAAGAGTGTGTGAAGTTCTTAAAAAAAAATCTTCTGTCCTGTTTCACAGATAAATAACAGTGAGTTTGGAACAACATGATGGTGAGTACACAATGCCAGAATTTTATTTTTTTTCCCTGAATTATTCCTTTAACAATGAGCCACTTAGGAGTTGAAGGAGAGCTTGCTTTAGGGTTGTGATCAATGACAACTTTTTAATTAGAGACTCAGCCATTATATTCCATAGCGAGTGTGTGTGTGTGTGTGTGTGTGTGTGTGTGAGAAAGAGAATCAAAAAGTGTTTAATCAACATAACGTTCCCTTGCCATTTCATTCACATGTCCTACCTTTCTCTCAGTCCAGAAAATTGTGTCGCACATTAGTGCATGTACCACCCTCTAATTAGTGAAGTACTCTTTGATCTAATATGTCCCACCTCTGTTTGCCTGTGAAGAGTCTTTGTTAAGCTGCAGAGACCCTTAAAGCGGCTGTGAATAACCCCATCTGACCTTACTCTCCATTCACATACACATGAATTGCATGAGCAATTCTTGCTATATAAGACTATTAATTAAAAGGATAATTTTGTTACTCACTCTCATGTTGTTCCAAACCCATGACTTTCTTTCTTCCGTGGAACACTACAGGTAAATGTTGTTATTTTGTTATTATCAAGTTTTTATTTGTAATTTTGTAAAAATTTTATCAAGTTTCCTAAATTAAAGTGAGGGCGTGCACAAGTATAGAAACGTGCCCTGTCAGTACATACATCATGTCTCTTCATCTGGTGAATAATGATAAAAAAAGTCATCTGGCGATATGAGATATGAATATGAGAACACATTTTAATATCACCTTTGAATTTGAATGGAATGGAATTGCAAAAATAAATGTTTGTTTTCAAAAAGCATTCTGAATTCTATTTGCTGTTGGTTGATCAAACAGATAGTCCCACCCCCAACTCACGCTAATGGTTGAGCCATTGCTATTGTGTCGGTATGGACGGGTCGCTCAAATCAAACAGGAATTTTTTAGCGCACACAGTGTTTACAGTTATCGAGAAAATTTACCTACAAATGGCTTATTACAGTTGTCTGTGCATATTAAGATGGAATAAGAGAAAGTATTTTAACACAGAAAAAGTTACACCCTTCAGCTTTAACTTCAAGCAGTCTTCAAAAGTGAGGCCTGTTTCATACAGCGACTTCTTTAAATGTTCTTTTTCAAGAGAGCGTGCAGCAGTTCCCCAGGTGGCCACGGTTGGATGAAAGACACTGGAATTGAATTTTTTTTCTCCTTTTTTTAGCAACAGCACAATGGCATCGCTCTACCACTGGGGAAACAGACTCAGCTGAGAAAGAAAATTTCAAACTGGAGAATGCCATTGAACTTAAAAGCGGATGGCACTGCTCTGTCCATAAATTGTACATCCATTGGTGGCTTCAAAACTTTGTTAGGGCTTGAACAGAAATTATTGTTGCTGCATTGTCCCTGGGCTTGTTGCCTGGGTCGAGACTCCATTAACGTGAGTTACGGAACGCCTAAGCCGGAAAAGCATTGCACAAAAGGTATAACGTATTTACATAAGCCAGTTCTTTTAAAGGCAACAGCATTCACTGTGTGTCACTCCTGTGAAAAATCAAGGGAGGTTACATGGCGTATGGCTATATTTGTGCTAATGTGTGTCTAGGAGAATTTAGCTAAACCTGTCAAGAACACGTCCATGTCATATTGCGCCCCAATGACAAAAAGAAAGAAATATGAAATAGCATTTTCAAACTTATCTCAGAGGCGAAGCTAGAGGGCAAGCAAAACGTGCAATTGCATGGGGCCCGGGCAACAGTGAGGCTGTGCTTTTCTAAAGGCTGAAGTTTCCCTGCTGTTCATGTCATATATCTGAAATGTTCTCTCTCTCTCACTCACTCGACGTTGTGTCAATGTAGTGACACTAGGGGTCACTCTTGGGAGCCCCAAACACCTCTGCTTTTTTTAAAAAAAGCCAATGAGAATTGGCGAGTGGAATTTGCATGCCACTCCCCCGGACATACGGGTATAAAAGGAGCTGGTATGCAACCACTCATTCAGATTTTCTCTCCGGAGCCGAGCGGTTCTATTCATTGAAGCTGAATTCATCCACGAAGTTCATTCACCTCATCTGCTGGATTCTATGGCGCATTTTAGCGGCTTCTCCCCCTCTGCACCTGTGGAGTGCAGAGAACGCCCCTGGGTGCTTCGGCAGAAACAACTAAAAGAGTATATTTAAAAAAATAAAAAAATAAAAAAGAGTATATTTTCATCTGTGTGTTATTCCTGGTTGCAGTCGATATCTCTCCGCTTCTGACGGCTGTCTTTCGTGTCTGGGTTCTGCCCACACGGAGACATCATTCGTGGATGGGTCTTGACCTCACTGTGAGATCATGATCATGGCAACTTTGTGGTCGCGGCTTGCATTCGTAAGAAAGCAAGCCACCCCAGCGGCTCCCTGCCTCGGTCCTTCTACCTACGGGTATGAGGCCGTGCCGGTTAGCGCTGGGGGCGATTTGGGGACCTCAATGGGACCACCTCCGCCGGGTATCCCCCCACGGACCTCCCATTCCCCAGCATGCTTGCTTGCTCTGGTTGGGTGCTCGGACGAGATCGCCGGCTCTTCTCAGGACACCAAGCCAAGGCGCTAAAAGAACTGCACATAGGTAGACTACGCAAATGCGCGTTTCCCCCAGTAAGCCTACTTGCACAGACCCTGTGCAAGGTCAGGGAGGACGAGGAGCAGGTCATCCTAGTATCACCCTACTGGCCCACCCAGACGTGGTTCTTGGATCTCACACTCCTCGCGACAACCTGAATGAGTAGTTGCATACCAGCTCCTTTTATACCCGTATGTCCAGAGGAGTGGCATGCAAATTCAACTCGCCAATTCTGACTGGTGTTTGGGGCTCCCAAGAGTGACCCCTAGTGTCACTACATCGACACAACATCTCCTTCCCTCCATCAGGGAACGGAGGTTACGAAAGTAACCAGGATGTTATCTTGATGTAAAAGATTATATCAAAACACGCTATCATCTTCTTTTCCCAAAATAGTAGTCATGTCATTGTGCAGTTACCTTAACATTCAACTCACTCCTCCCCCATCACGCAGAGTTGCAGTTGTCTATCAAACACTGTCAGACAGCTTGTGTTGAGTGTGAATAGTTAGTTACTCATATAGTATTGAATAGATTAGCCTACCTCAGTGACAGAAAACATAAAACGCCACTATGAAAGTGGTGCAGCATAGGGATAATTTCGGGGTGGTGCCCTGATATCCGGCCCTCATTGAATGACATCAGTATCTCAGGTTTTGCGTGACAGACTTAAATCCTTTTGACATTTATGATGATACTGACATTTATATTCTGACATTTAGAAAGATCCTTATGTAAACATTTCTTGCCCGCTCTTAAGCATGAAGCTGAACTAAACTGTGTGCGTCGCCCTGTGTGACTAGCATGGCAATTTTTAACACAAACATTTAGGGCCCTATTTTAAGAGTGCAAGCGTTACGTGCAACACTATGCCTTAAGCGCAGTCAATGGGCATGGCCATGAAGTTTTGATATTTTCGTGCAAGCATGCGCCAAGCCTAGGTACAAGTGAGTTTGGTGAAAACATGTGCGCAATGCTCAACAGGCTGGATCAAGTGCAATTTAATTCTGAGGTTCTTCTCCGGTTATTCCAGCGTCTGCGTCCTATTACAGTATATAGTCCATTCCCTCAAGCATCAATGGTTTAAACAAAGACAGCACATTCATAAGAATTGGTAGTGTAAATGGACTGCAATGAATTAAAATAATTGAAATATGGACTTACGTTCTTTTGTGCATTAACTGCGTCCTTGATTAATGCCAGGCATATTTCTATGACAGTGACACGCTTCTTTTGTATGCATGGAGAATGTGATTCTCGTCAGAATTTGGAAGTATGCTCCTTTAAATTACAAAGAATGTAAATATTATTAATCACTTTCATCGACTGACACATAAATCATGACTAGAATTAACAGTGATTGTATCCGAATGCACTTCACCTCTACTGATCGATTTAGATTTGTAAAAATAAATAAATTTTTTGGAACACGAACAAATTAAACCAAATATATTTCTAAATTCAAATTACACTTGAAGTGGTCAAAAAAATCATATCAAATCCAAACATTTTACTCTGTCCAATAGACTTGTGCTTGACTTGTATTAAAGTCGGAATAATTCCTTTAAGTGTTTTAAGACGTTTCAGTGTGGACAAGCAACTTCTGGAAAACGTTTGAAAACGGCAGTGTGGACGGTGTTAAAACACCATTTTAAAATTTGTCTGGATTAATGTGGACGTAATTGCTCCTTAGTAATATTAGATACAGTTCCTGAATATAATTATTTACATATTTAAGGATACAATTTATTATAAATTACTTATCCATTGAAATATGATACATTAAGTGATTTACACAGTGAGACAAAAGAGGTTTGGAACATAAGATGAGACTGAAATTCATGGCTTTTCAAAAAAATCTTTTTTTTTTTACAAATATAAAGGCTGCTTATTGGATCAGTAAAGGTAAACGTCATTTTATGTGACTACTCATTACTTTACGGGGAGATAGCAAATTACTAGCGAAGTCTTTCTTTAAAAACTGATGGTACAACTAAATTAGGCACTAACTTAGTTACAAACTAACTAGTAGTTACTAAGCCCTTATGGTGCATTCCAGACAACTCAGAACTCTGAGTTTTCCCACCTCCTTCTTGGAAATAATGACTGGAATGCCACCCGAAGTCGGACATCCAACATGTGAAGTCGGGGTAGATCGATCAATTCGACGTCATTTCCAAGATTGATGAGCATAAAACAGAGCTGGGTTTTGTGAAACATAAAAACAAACTTTTAGGTGTTTTCACAGCACAAAATGTATAAGCAATATACAATAAATACAGAAGAGGATGTTAAAAAGAATTGTTTGTGTACCAATCAATGCCTATGTTTTCACCTATTTTGCTCGTGAAATATCTACAAGACACTCAGCTAGCTAGCATCTGGAAGGGTTCGCATTTGGCTTGTGTTCATGTGACTGTGAAATGTAATTGACTGGAATGCACTGAGGTTGGATGTGGGGAATTTCAACTCGGATATTCCCACCTCCGATTTCATCTGGAACACAGCATTAATTCGAACTTTACGTCCCAACTTGAGTGAAACATTATGCACAGCTGGTGTGACCCTACCCGAAGTATGGGTCTCTGAGGAACAATAATGGGCGTTTCTCAATCTGTGGGCTTTTTTAAACTGGGACGGGCATTTTTCAACTATCCAATGAAAGTTGCCTACGTTTTTGCCTTCTGTCCACATTGAGTCGGCATCGAAGATTTTCGAAAATGCTCTCCCAAGTGGATAAATTAATTTCAAAAACGGCATCTTCACCTTGTAGTGTAGACAGGGAAAATGGAGATATTCGAAAACGTATTTGTTGTTAAGTGATCCATTCAACCCAAAACAATCAAGATGGGGTCATGTTGTAGCAGCGTTGTTGTTCCTGCTGTCCAATTTGATAGCGTTGTTAAAGATAAATGTTACTTTGTGCAACCTTCACACTGCATCCTTCAAAAAGATGACAGGAAGTTTACTTGGTCTAGCGGCAGTGTCTGGCAGCAGAACACGATGACAATTGTGTTTTAGGCCATACATGGAAATGAATCAGGGCAACGCTTCTTATGTTTTTTTTTTTTACCTTGGAACTGCAGCGATACGTGTAATGAAGCGTGTAATATCTTGTTTTCACAAATGTTGACACAGGCCACGTCAACGCTAATCCATTTGAAGTGTGTGATTACAACAAACGGAGTTTGTAAAGTTCATTTTCAGTTTCCTAATGTCATCGTTTTCCAAAGTATGCAGTAACGGAGAGCGTCTTTGAAAGTTGATAATGTAGCGAAATTAATGCATTTTCAAACGTAAACGTATTAGTGCGGACGTGGCATTTTTTTTTAACGCGATCTGGCTGAGCATTTTACTTGGATTGATACATAAATTTGATTTTATTCTAAAAATATAGCAACATTTCTCTCAGGGCTAGGGTTTGTCTGTAATTATACAAACATCTATAATACCTCCCCATTTAGATAGCGAAGTGAAAGTATGTACATGTGTGTTTGTGTGTGTATGTGTGTGTCAGCTTGCAGATGAACCTTATAATCCTAATCATCAGAACAAACAGTAGGCCGTTTAAACACACCTCTCTCACAGCTTGATAAATGTAATTCCATTCCCTCACCAGCTGCTCCACATACCGTTGGTAAGGACTGATTTAAAAGCAACCATGAGATTATTTATTTATTTTCACATAAATAAATGCCTTACACTCGCACACAGCTAAACACGTCCAAAACCAGTCCATCTTTATTACTGTTACTCACATTAATGGCTTCCCTCGAACTCCCAGCGTGCATTGCGCGTATAACCAAATCTGCGTGGAGCCGCGGCCACTATCAAGATGGATGAAGTTCTCGCAAACAGCGCACCAGAGAGAGAGAGTCACATTCATTACTGCGATATTAAATAATGGCTGTTTTTCTGTGTTTTTTAACGTGTGAAGCCGTAGGTTAAAATTTTTTGAAAATGTGCAAAAGATTAATCGTGGAAAACTATATTACTGTGATGGGAATTAATGTAACTGAGACTTGCCTGTGATGAATTGCCAAATGAAATGTAAGTTGAAAAAAATGGAAAAGGAAAGGGGGGGGAAACATTCCAGTGACAAAGACAAGTCAGCAAATCTCTTTGTGTTTCCCTGCGGAGTGCGTTTTTCTTCATTTATTTACAGCTGTCGGGTGTAGCAGCAGTCGCCGTGTAGCGCTACACTGCCAGGGTGTAAAATAAGACGACCGCAAGCTGGTTCTCACTTAATGATTATAAAACGGCACTTCAAAAGACTCCACACAGCAATGCAGGTCATCTGTCGCTCAACTCGCAGTTTAACTTGCAATAAAACACTTATGTTCACATTTGCTCTCTGCACTGCGGGTGAGTTCACCTTTGCTGTCGGTTATACATCTGATGTGGTGAGTAAAGAGGTTTTATGAAATCCCAATACGGGACAGACAGTTTTGACCCCAAACGGGTAAAGTGCTAAAGAAAAGAATATGGTGTGAACTGTTATTATGACCTTGACACAACCAATCTTGTGAAACCTGTTGGAAAGCTTCTTCCATTACTGCAACCTTATTTACCTTCTTAACACATCTTTGTGGTCTTATTATGAGTAATTCAATGGTGCATCTTTTTCTCTCAGTACAATGAAAGTGAATAGTGACTGAGGCCTAACATCTTATTTTGTGTTGCACTGAAGAAAGAAAGAAAAAGGGGTTTGGAACAACATAAGCGTGAGTAAATTATGATTTTTTTTGGGTGAACTATCTGTTTAATGTTAACTACGGAGCCCATTACATGACAGGGAGGGAACTGATTATTTTGCATTGCCTTGCAACACCTTTATCCATCACTTATCCAAATTAACCATGGTTATACTACAGTTATAATACAGTATACTATAATAACTATAGTTCAACTATGGTATTTGTAGTAAAATTATAACCACAAAATTCACCATAGTTTACTACAGTAACCATCATTTTACAATGATATTTGTGGTAAAACCATAGTGATAATACAGGAAAGTCAAAACTTTGATTATTCAAATCATAATTTGTCCAATTTAACATGGCTAGTTTTACTACAGTAACACCATGGTTAATTTGTTGTACTTTTATTAGGGTTTTTAAAAACCATGGTTCTTACCACAAAAAATGGCTACATTGTTACTACAGGTTTACTATAGTAAAACCATCATTAAAGTTTGTAACAGGCATTTTGTCACGAGTGTAGGAAATTATGAGGCTCAGAAAGAACCCAAACACAGAGTGAAAAATAAAGGTTTATTTAATACAAAAAATAAAACACAAAATCCAACATAAAACTTCCAAAGGGGGTAAAACAAACACAAACTACCCCATAGGGGAAAATGTAATCAGGGATGAGGCAGGGGTAACAGGGAACCAGGATCGACCAGACCAAAGAGGGATGGGAGAATCAAAGACAGGACCAACACACAAGACCGACTGGAACAAACCAACAGACTGACAAATACACAAGCACACAAGACTGGAAACAAAACGAACTGGCACTGGACAGCAAACACGAGGAGACTAAAATAGTCAACGGGTAAAATCAAATGGATTAACGAGAGACAGGTGAGGCAAATTAACTAATAATAAGCCAGAGAGACACGCAGCGATACAGAAACAAAAAGCCACGTGCTCTCACAAGACAACGAAACACCCGAATGGCATGAGCACACATCGCCAAGGCATTAAGGCAGTATACGCCCATGCCAACCGACAAACAAGAGGAGAGAATGTGTAGCAACCCAAAGCGATGCCATGCATTCTCACACTAAACGAAGCCTGAGCGTACATCACGAGGCAAACGCCACGCGATGCACACAAGAGGAGACAAAAACAAGATGGGACATCTGTGCGAGAGTTTGGCCACACACAAACCCAAATCTCAGACCGAAGTGACCGAACCTCAGCACAACGTGAAGACAGCTCATCACGAGAGACAGACATAGATTATTGATGCGAGTGCATGCCACCAAGATGACAAGTGCAATGCACTCACGCCAATACAGGACAAGACATGGAACATGAATGTCTGGATCCCGACACCAAAACCGAAACCGAACCAGACAGAAGGGTCAGGATCCAGACACCATGCTCCGATAATGTCACGGTCCTGTCAGACAAAAACCCAGACTGACAGAGTGACAGGACCGTGACACATCTGGAAACCATGATTTTAAAAACCATACTTGTGCAACAAATTTCACACGGTGTTACTATAGAAAACTGTAGTGACTTGTTTTTATTTATTTACTTATTTGGCAGAATGATTATGATTTTTGTTACAATATTTTTGGTTTTGCTATATTAATATCATGGTTAAAATATGGCTACTGTAGTAAAACCATGGTAAATTTTGTGGTTACTATGGTTTTACAACAAATAGCATAATTCAACTACAGTTACTGTAATAAACCCATGGCTAAATTGTGGCCAAATCTGATCAATACAGCTATTGTAAGGTTTTCCCTGGCGACCACTAGAGGTCGCCATTTAGGTTCATTGCTTTTCTCTTGTCATGTGTTTTATTAATGGTTTTGTAGTTCTTCTCGTTGTCTTTGTTCAATGGTCCCTGTTGTTATTAATTTCAGGTGTTCCTTGTTTTCTCATTTGCCCCTTGTGTATTTATTCCTTCCTACTTAAAATAACAAAACAAGGCCTGAAATAATTCACGTGGAAAATTAGCGCCCCCTAGAGGTAATGGGGTGTAGAAATATTTATATGAAAATAAAAGTCCTTCACATAGCACATAAATGGACATGTCATATATCAAATGAAAGCTCTCACTCTCAGGAATATGACTGTTAAAGTTATTTTTGTTGCCTTAATACCACAGTTTGAAAGATTTTTTAAAGAATCACAAAGTGAAATATGAGTTTTGTAAGTCATCAAATACAAACGTCTTGTTTATGTTCTGATATCTGCTGATGTAAGCCCCAAATAGCCAAAAACTTTACATCTGCTTTTACCTTAGGCAGTTTTCTAAAAAAATAGCTATTGTTTACTTCTCTGTAAGCTTGCTTGGCTGAATAATCCAAAGTTATATTTTAGATGTCCAGAACAAAATATGCAGTCCAGTAGGAAAAGCATGCAAATCAAATCATCAGAAAATATGTTTTCGACTATTGATGATAAAATATTTAATATCGTCACAAAGGGAGGATCTCCGCTTTTGAATGATACCTAAATTGTGTTTCTAGTCCACTCAGAGGCCGAGATATTCAATGAAACAACGAAGGTGGTGCTTGAACTGAAATTAGACTGAATGTCTATGGACGAGCACATCTGTGAGGGCTAAAATGCGTTAGAGTGCCACCTACATTTCATATCTGTATATTGTGATGGAATGTGATAAAAAATCTTTTTTTCTAGTGCTTACTGCCATCTAGTGGAATAGAATGAGACTTTTCAAAGTGAGGTTGAGTGAAAAGAATTGCATGTTTACAAATTTAGGACAACAAAAAGTCTTCTCTGAAAAATGTGAGAAATTTTTTGCAGTTTGTCTAAAGTATGTGTGAATGGTGAGCTTTTAAAAATGAGTGTGAAAAATTGCGGGCAGCAACCCAATAATGCACCACAGTTTAAGTCCTTTAAGGGGCACAGTAGTTAACCGACTTATATGACTACTTGTAAAAAAGCAGTCTATGTAGGCTTTGTACAGGCATGCAGTAAAGTTCAGTTTATTTGGTGTATTCAACTTGAATCTGTTTAGTTGTTTGTAGTCTGAACAGCAAATTTTTGCAAACCTGAACTAAACCACATCTATATATGGGTTTAAATGATACAGTAAAACTAGTAACAATAGTCGTGTTCACACATACAGCCTTTTCCAGAAAATTACTTGCAATTTCCAGTTTAGAGGTCATGTGTGAACACGACCCTTTTGAATATACTGGTAAATTTTGTTCTGGCAATTTTCCAGAGCAAAATATGTGAAGTTGTATCATTACCTATAAATTCCCTTATTACTATTTACCAGTAAAGGCAACCCAATGATTTTCCTGTAATCTACCTGGTTGCATGTGTGAACGGGGCTTATGTTTTTTTTTTTTTTTTGGCAGAATGATTATGATTTTTGTTACAATAGTTTTGGTTTTTCTATATTATTACTTTGGTTTTATTATGAATATCGTGGATAAAATATGGTTACTGTAGTATACCATGGTACATTTTGTGGTTACTGTTGTTTTACTACAAATAGGATTGTTCAACTATAAAAATCCATATGTGGGTTTAAATCTGATTTTAAGTATGATTTTTTGGAAATTAGTTTCAATCTGAATGGTCAGATCAGATTACAAATAGTTTTTGCATCATTTGGGATGCAATGTTTATGTAACGTCATATTATATTTGGGTTCAGTGTGAACAAAGCTGTAGGAAGCCAAAAATTAGCACTCTGACACAAATAACGTGATGACAAATTCCTATATAAGTCAAGGCCACTCTGGTTCATTGGAGCCCTTTTGAAGCATTTGAAGTGCAGATTAAAGCCCAAAGGTATTTTAGTAACCCTGAACAATGTGCTACAAAATTATATTAGTTTTTTCGGTCCGTTTTCATCACAAAGGATATTGCAGGCTTACAAGGTGACCCAGAGATGCGAGTACGTTCTAAGGATGGGCGACCAATGACACGGAAGAAATGGGACCTGTTGGAATGCGTCTGGAAATTAAGAAGGTGGAAAACATGAGAGGGAAAAAAGTTAAAGGGATGACAGATTTTACAACCATCAGTCTCTTAATTTGCACATTTCAATTTTTAACATTGTTTACCTTTTCTCGGTGGACCGTGAAGTTCAGTCCTCAGGGCCGTTGCGGTGGACAGCTTGGAGGCAGAGCGGAAAAACAGGGTCATATCGATCAGGCCCAGACTGCAGGTCTAGTGAGCTGAAAACATCCAGTATGGAGTGCATGAGTGCCTCTTCACCTGAACAACAGGTCACGAGGCAATCATTCCGCTTTTCCAAATACTACAAGCTCGCCGAGACCCCCAATCTCTGTCTCTTGGTTGTTTGAGCTTATTGAGTGAGTGGATCATTTTAAAGTTCTGCATTTGTCTTTCAAACATACACGGGGTCTGTGTTTATCATAGTTTTTTTCTGCTATAAAAGCCCTCTTGAGCATTTACAGTAGTGTAAAGTAACTTTCTAAGTTGCACGAAGGTCGGTAAGATGAGGAACGGCAAAAGAACGCCACAGCAACCGTTCGCTTTTTCAGTGGCCTTGGTTCCAGAAGTATTTTTTCCCTTTGGCCTTGATTTGCGTGTCTCTCGAAGTCCACGAGACCGTAGGGTGTCCCATTTGACATTTTAGGGCTCCGAGGGGTGCTCATGAACGCCACTTTTGCACCCTTAATGTGCCTTTCGGCTGAGCCCACATCAGTGTGAGCTCCACAGCGGACAATTACCCAACAGTCACCGTTACTGATCCTCTCGACCAATCACAGCGGACTGGAGTTTCCAAGCTGGAGGAAAAAACACGGCGGACACCATACGAGGCGATGACAATCGTGGATTAGAAATTGATTTTAAGAATAGTTTTTTATTGATTGTCAACAGCAGATTATTGCTAATCATGTGTATATAGTATCACTTGTAAGTCTGATGTGTAGAACTGGTTCAAAACTTTGTTTTATTTAGTTTTCTAGAGATATTGAATTACTCCAGTTGAATTTATTGAATAGTTTTTCTTGGGGAAGTTTTACGTTCATAAAAGTAAGTAACCTAACATTAAACATTTGCTGTTGTTGTTTCAAAGTGGATTTTAGAATTATTGTGAGTCTCTAAAATATCAAGAGTGGAGAGAATAATTTAATGCACATGGCTGTAGCTTGTAAGATTCATTATATTATTGATATAACAACATTCGGTCGAACAGTGATATTTATACCTGCAGAAGTGTGGCTTTGTGTATTTTCGAAACTAGTTTTGCGAATATATGGTGGTATGTTCTTTCTATACATTTTGTTCTAAGCACCTGCCTGTGTGTCTGAATCATGTTTATTTGTTCTCTAAAGATTTAAAATGATGGGGTTTTGTTGCTGTAGTTATATGTGCGCTTTGTTTTTCAGAGGTTCTTGAGTAAATTATCTAATGCTTTATTGTCAGTGTGTTGCTTGAAATTATTTAATAAAAACGTATATTCAATAGTGAGTTTAAAGTGTGTTCATTTACCCTACCTATCAATGCCATGACATTTTCAAATAATAATTTGTAGTACTGCATGTATATAAAAACATAATGTAAAAAATGTGTCAACTGATTGAAGGATTGAAGTCTTGAAGTCTGTCCCAAATGCACACTTTTACCACTCATGCCCCCTCATGGACTTGCTGACTAGCGCCCCATCGGTCTGCACTCAGAGGAAGTCTGCAAGGGCGGAGGGTGTAACATTTGACAAGGTTCCATTCATGGAACCTTCATTCATGAACATCGGTTAATGCATTAGGTATCATGAACTAACAATGATTATATTAGGTTATGTTAAATTATAAAAATACAATTGTTTATTGTTAGTACTGCATTAACTAATGCTAACATATAACTTTTAATTATAAAAATGGATTAGTATGTGTTGAAATTAACATAAGCCAAGATTAATAAATGTTGTAAATGTTTTGTGTATTGTTAGTTCATCTTAACTAATGTTGTTAATTAATGTTAACAAATACAACCTTTTTGTAAAGTGTTACCATTTTTTATAGCATTTATTAATCTTGGACAATTGTAATGTATAAACCTACAATTGTTCATTTTAGTTCATAATGCATTGACTAATGTTTACTTATAACATGTATAAACATCTACTAGTATACAGTATGTTGCAACATTTATAACATTAACTAAGATAAATAGCCTATGTGCTGTAAGTGTTATTCACTGTTACTTTAAATGTAAGTTAACTCATTTGAACAAATGCAACCTTATTTTAAAGTGTTACAGATATTTTGTGGTGTTAATGCATGAATACTAAAACTATACTAAAACTAAATAAAAATGAAAAAATAATTTTTCCAAAAATTATGCAGAATTAAAGCTAAAATGAAACTGAAGTGAAAAACCAAAACGCAAACTAAATAAAAATAAAACCTAATGAAATGTTCTAAACTATAATAACCCTAGTTCATGGCTTGCCCTAGTTCAACTCTTTTATGAATCATTTTATTAAATACATATGCAAAAAAATACTTCACTGCTGCGCTCTGTTGTGTAATCGAATAAAAAACAATATAACAATGGCACAATATAACTATTGACTTTTAGTCATTGATTATAAGTATTAAAACAATGTGTACTGTATATTTAGGTATACTGTATACAAAATTATACATACAGCTTGCCATCATTTTTGTCAGTCAGTATTCACTAAAAATCTTCTCCTCCGCCATGGCTCTCAAATCATAAATGGAGCTTATAATGCAGGTTGGCCTTCAGTGCAAACATAACTACATGAATAATGACTTAAATTTAAGTCTGTTCATCAAATGCATCTACTGGATGGACAAGTACTTTTATAGTATTTTTGTCCTTTTTGGAGCTTGACAAATGTGGTCACTTTAAACTGTGGTTATAGAAAAGAGCTGCGTGAAGATTCTTCAAAAATACTCTTTCTGTGTTCCATGGAAAAAACTAACAGCATAGAATTTGGAATGAAAAGAGGGTGAGTAAATAATGACTGACTTATCATTTTTGGGTGAATGTTTCCATTAAAACTAAGTGCACCTTTGTAAAGTTCCTTTTTTTTTTACACCATTTACATATTGATGTTATACAGTTTTCACCAAAATGCAGGTGTGGTAATGTCTTCGTTTCCGTTTTTGAAGCTCCAGTGCTTTGGATAATAGGCTGCCAGAATGCACGAATAATATCTTGTATGTGGAGAGAAAGACTGTTGCAGTGGATTGTACTCCAGTAAGAATATGGAGGTGCTCTCCGATTGTGTTTGGTTTGACAGATGACTCTAACAGTTTGATTTTCATTATAGCGAGAGACGAATCAGCCATACTGTCAATCTATTACATTGTGTACTCATGTGTAACTAGTTACCACAGAAAGTGCCCTCGAACTGATTAATCTCCTATTCGTTTGTTAGACAAGGTCAAATCCAATGACTACAACTCTCTACAAATCTATTCCACTCTCAAATGGTTTTTGTACAGAATCTTTTCTTGTTGTCTTTTGTCTTGTTGGATACAGTGGGCAGTTTATAACTGTAAAAACTCACAACAAACAGCTTGCAATTTTAATTCTTAAACTGTTATAACACTGTCTAACTGACAGCCATTTACAACAACAAACCAACCTTAAGTCATTAATTTTTTTGTGAGAGTTGGAGATTGCTAGGGCATTGCTAGGTTGTATTGCATGGTTGCTGGGTCATTGCTAAGATGTACTAGATGGTTGCTTGGGAATTCCTATTGTATTCTGGGAGGTTGCTAGGGCATTCTGAGTGTGTTCTGCGTGGTTGCTATGGGTACTTGCCAGTAGCTGTGGCGTTGTTTGGTTGATGTTAGTGTGTTCAGGGTGGTTGCAAGGGCATTCCTAGGTGATTGCTACAGTGTACTTGCCAGCTGATATGGCATTGTTTGGTCAATGTTAAGGTGTTCAAAGTGGTTGCTAGGGGCATTTTAAGGTGATTGCTAGAATGTACTTGGCAGTTGCTATGGTGTTGTTTGGTGGATGTAAGGGTGTTCTGTGTGGTTTCTAGGGCACTTTTAGGTGGTTGCTAGGGTGACTTGGCAGTTGCTACGGCATTGCTTGGTAGATGTTAGGGTGTTTTAGGTCGTTGTTAGGGCATTTTTAGGTGGTTGCTTGGGTATACTTGGCAGTTACTATGGCATTGTTTGGCGCATGTTAGGGTGTTCTGGGTGGTTGCTAGGGCATTTCTAGGTGGTTTCTAGGGTGTACTTGGCAGTAGCTATGGTGTTGCTTGACAGATGTTTGGGTGTTTTAGGTGGTTGCTAGGCATTTTAAGGTGATTTCTACAGTGTACTTGGCAGTTGCTATGGTGTTGTTTGGTGGTTGTTTGGGTGTTCAAGGTGGTTGCTAGGATGTATATGATGTTGTTTGGCGGATTTTAGGGCGTTCTGGGTGGTTGCTAGGGCATTTTTAGGTGGTTGCTAGGGTGCATTTTGCAGTTGCTAAGGCATGGCTTGGCAGATGTTTGTGTGTTCTAGTTGGTTGCAAGGGGCATTTTAAGGTGGTTGCTAGAATGTACTTGGCATTTACTATGGCGTTGTTTGGTGGATTTAAGGGTGCTCTGGGTGGTTTCTAGGGCATTTCTAGGTGGTTGCTAAGGTGTACTTGGCAGTTGCTGTTTCATTGACTGGCGGATGTTAGGGTGTTCTAGGCTGTTGCTAGGACAGTTCTGGGTGGTTGCTACAGTGTACTTGGCAGTTACTATGGTGTTGTTTGGTGGATGTTAGGGTGGTCTTGGTGGTTGCTAGGGTATTTCTAGGCTGTTTCTAGGGTGTACTTTGCAGTTGCTAAGGCGTTGTTTGACGGATGTAGGGTGTTCTGGGTGGTTGCTAGGGCATTTCTAGGCTGTTTCTGGGGTGTACTTGGCAGTAGCTATGGTGTTGCTTGGCAGATGTTAGGGTGTTCTAGGTGGTTGCTAGGGCATTTTTAGGTGATTGCTAAGGTGTACTTTCCAGTTGCTATGGCATTGTTTGGTGGATGTAAGGGTGTTCTGGATGGTTTCTAGGGCATTTCTAGGTGGTTGCTAGGGGGTACTTGGCAGTTGCAATGGCGTTGATTGGTGGACATTAGGGTGGTCTTGGTGGTTGCTACGATGCACTTGGGATTGTTTAGCGGATGTTAGGGTGTTCTGGGTGGTTGCTAAGGTGTACTTGGCAGTTGCTATGGCATTGCTTGGAAGATATTATGGTGTTCTAAGTAGTTGCTAGGGCATTTTAAGCTGCCCATAGCACCTTAGTTAGGGTGTTCTAGGTGTTTGCTAGGGGCATTTTAAGGTGGTTGCTAGAATGTACTTGGCAGTTGCTACGTCATTGTTTGGTGGATGTAAGGGTGTTCTGTGTGGTTTCTAGGGCATTTCTAGGTGGTTGCTAGGGTGTACTTGGCAGTTGCTATGACATTGCTTGGCAGATGTTAGGGTGTTTTAGGTGGTTGCTAGGGAATTTTAAGGTGATTGCTACAGTGTACTTGGTAGTTGCTATATAATTGTTTGGTGGATGTTAGGGTGTTCTAGGTAGTTGCTATGGCATTTTTAGGTGGTTGCTAGGATGTACATGGTGTTGTTTGGCGGATTTTAAGGTGTTCTGGGTGATTGCTAGGGTATTTTTAGGTGGTTGCTCGGGTGTACATTGCAGTTGCTAAGGCATGGCTTGGTAGACGTTTGGGTGTTCTAGTTGGTTGCTAGTGGCATTTTATTGTGGCTGCTAGAATGTACTTGGCAGTTGCTATGGCATTGTTTGGTGGATGTAAGTGTGTTCTGTGTGGTTTCTAGGACATTTCTAGGTGGTTGCTAGGATGCACTTGGCATTGTTTGGTGAATGATAGGGTGTTCTAGGTGGTTGCTAGCACATTTCTAGGTGGTTTCTAGGGTGTACTTGGCAGTTGCTATGGTGTTGCTTGGCGGATATTAGGGTGTTCTATGTGGTTGCTAGGTCATTTTAAGGTGATTGCAATGTACTTGGCAGTTGCTGTGGCATTGTTTTTTGGATGTTAGGGTGTTCTAGGTGATTGCTAGAGTATTTTTAGGTGGTTGCTAGGATGTACGTGATGTTGTTCGGTGGATTTTAGGGTGTTCTAGGTGGTTGCTAGGGCATTTTAAGGTGGTTGCTAGAATGTACTTGACAGTTGCTATGGTGTTGTTTGGTGGATTTAAGGGTACTCTGGGTGGTTTCTAGGGCATTTCTATGTGATTGCTAGGGTGTACTTGGGAGTTGCTGTTTCATTGATTGGTGGATGTTAGGGTGTTCTAGGTTGTTGCTAGGGCATTTTTAGGTGGTTACTAGAATGCACTTGGCATTGTTTGGCAGATGTTAGGGTGTTCTGGGTGGTTGCTAGGGCATTTTAAGGTGGTTGCTAGAATGTACATGAAAGTTGCTATGGCTTTATTTGATGGATTATAGGGTGTTCTGGGTGGTTGCAAGGGCATTTTAAGGTGGTGGCTAGAATGTGATTGGCAGTTGCTAAGACGTTTTGGGTGGTTGCTAGAGCATTGCAAAGTGGTTACTAGGGTGTCCTGGGTAAATGTTGTGGCATTATTTGGTGGTTGTTAGGGAGTTCTGGGTGGTTGCTAGGGTGTTTTGGGTGTTGTTTGGTGTTACTAAATGGCTACATACTTGCTTTTAAGCTGAAGTGTGTAATTTTTTAATGTTAAAATACTTTCTCTTATCCCAGCTTTATATGCAGAAACAACTATAAATAAGGCATTTGTAGGTTAATTTCCTCAAAAACTGTAAACTCTGTGTCTCTGTACGTTTTGAGCAACTTGTCCAGCCCGACACAACAATAGTGGCTCAACCAATGGCATGAGTTGGGGTGGGACTATCATATTGCTCAATCAACAGTAGATGGGGGCATTTTTGGAATGCTGTTGGAAAACAAATGTTTATTTTTGTAGTTCCGTTCACAAGTAAGTCAAAAGAGTCCACCCTCAAGTCTCTAGTATGTCTGCCAGGTGAAAATTGTAATTCTGATCATTTAGTAAAGTAACAGCTTACATCTCCACAACAAGCCGCATGATGTTAGGTACTGTATAATTCATTTCTCTAAACGATTCAGAACGAGTTATGTACCAAAGTATATTACTTGGGGTTAGGGATTTTACAATACACCACTAATAAAAAGCCCCACAGTCAATCTATGACAAACTAAAACAGCATTTGTCTGGACAGGTCCTGCACCTCTTTGTTTTCAGCTGTGATTATCAAGTCAAAGGCCTCATATGCATTCTCTGTAAGTGCCGGTATTGACTGCCTTCAACACTGTCTACCTCAGTCCTCTATGACGCATTTCACTGCGTTGTTTTATAAGCCACTGTTGAAGCAAACAGTTACTTTCCTTAATCAGATTATACATGCTTTTATCCTTTTATTTATTTTCTGAGGCAGATGCAATTTTTCGCCTATGCGCATCGATCCTCGAGGCAACCTGACTCAGTTATGGCATCTGCCTTTTCACAACTTACCGAATGTTCTTATTGATTTAATTTATTTAATTTTTCTTATAATAACCTGCAATCTTTTTTGGGACTGGGGGAAATGTCATTAGTTTTTGTCCCTTGTTTTGCCTGATTTAGATATATCATATATGTGTAGGGGTAGGAATAATCAGGGATCTGCTTATAAATATCATATCAACATCTGGGCTTTTTATGTAACATACAAATATTGTGAATATGTTTTGTGTATTGTGATTCAAAACTGTTTTATATTGCAAATTTTACTTTGCGCAAC